>NC_072733.1:118814424-119101586 GCF_026930045.1 Uloborus diversus
AATAAAAAAGAAATGTTGGGATTGCAAAACTTAAGATTTTAAATGTTTGCTAAAACAATTTTTTCAGAATGAGCCAATTCCTTCAATGCTAAAACAAAGAATGGTTTACTTAACCCTTTCAGACGGAATTTTAAAATACTTATCCAAAAGTGTTTTTATTTGGTAGACAGTCTACTATGGTAAAGAGTATCTTATAGACAAAATTTCAAGTTTATAGGTGAGGAATTAAAAGAGTTATGACACGTCCAATAATTTGGACATATGTTATAGAAATACATATTTCAGATAATAAAACGATGAGAGACATCAAACAAACATGTTTTTAAAATATTCTCTAAACAATAATAAGACATAATGTAAGCATTTAAAATGATTAATATAAGATTATATATATTTTTTTAAGTCATAAAAAAACACTCGCTTTTGCGACGAGAATCCGTGGTTGGAAAAATAAGCAAATCCCATTCTCTTAACCCCTATTTCTTTATGTTGTCAATCCAAAATGAAACATTCTTGTACAGATAATAATAATCAGACTGTGAAGAGTCAACTACGAAAAAATCAAGTAACTTATTCAATTAATAAATGATTAGCAGCTGTTTAAAGTTCATGTCCGGTATACCGGACGCCATGTCTGAAAGGGTTAAGCTTAGTAAATTAATAAAAAGATTGCATTCTAATTATATATATATATATATATATATATATATATATATATATATATATATATATATATACATTTAATTAATCACTTTTTTCTTTATCCCACTAAGATTTTTAAGCTGTTTAACTATTAACAGAATATTTATTTGAATATAGAAAAATATTAACTTTCCCTCACTAAAGAAATAATGCATTTACATGCAGTACCTAAAGATTTCTGCACACTAGTCACAACTCTTCAAATGTGTCCTGCAAGTTCTGCTGCAATAGAGAGATATTTCTCAAATTTTTCTTTTATACAATCAAAAATACGAAACCCTTTGTCAGTTGCTTCTCTCGCGAAACTAGTTTATTGCTATGCCATACTTAAACAGCAAATAGGTTTTGATGAAGATGGTATAGACTATGATATGAAGATTTAAGTGATATTTCAATCTAAAGAAATGTGTAGTTTGCTTTTTAATTACTTTTATTTTATAGTTTTATCTTGATTAAGTATACTTTATATAGATATTTAGTATTCTGTAAAAAATGCTATAATAAACAAGCTAATTACATTTTCATTGTAAGTTAATTATTTGTCTTAGATGCTACAAACTGAAATTTTATGTTAATGTTTAAAAATTTAGAAGTGAAAATGCTCCATAACTTTAAAAGTAAGTTTAAACTATAAAAATAATTAAATTAAAATTTTATCAAAATCTTTACATGCTTTTACTTTTATATAAAAGGAAAAAAAAACTGTCCGTAAGTTGTTAACACAACATCTATTTTTGCCACTTTGGCAAAAACCTATTTTTGTCGGGCGGTAAAAACCGTGGTTTTTTCCGCCCCCGGCAAAAACTTGCCAACCCTGTTAAGAAGTCTTTGATGAGAAATTTTTCCACCTTCCCCAAAAAAGTGAAAATGGAGATTGAAGAAGTACAGATCATCAAAACCTAAGTCAGCCAATCCTTAATAATCGTGGACATTATACCTAGAATTGTAGTGAAATTACAGACTAATAGATTTTTACCCTTATATTAATATATTTTTGTGAAAAAATAATAAAGAAATTCATGTTTTCACTCTGAAATTTAATTTAAAACAACACTACCCATTTCACCCCACCCCATGGGGTAGAATGGGCATAAAAACACACTTTGAAACAATAGCTTTTTCACTAAATAATAAAATTATTCCAGTAATAATAACTATGGATATGTGAAGTGTATTGTTGAAATGTAAAAACTCAGTTAAGATTTTTTTATTGTTGCATATCAAATTTGAATAGTTTAATAATCATTTCGAAAATGCCTGTTTTTATACCCATCCCCCCCCCACCTGACCCTAACAACCAAATGTTTGGTGCATCTCTAACAAAAACATAGAATTTGGTAGATTTTTTAATTATAACATTATTATTTTGTGATTGATTGTTTAATTTGTAATACGAGTACTCAAGGACAAATACTCCTCTAAAATGCATCAAGCTTGAGTCTGTTTTATGTTGATACCTTACAATAGTATAGAAATCTGTTTTAAAAGCAGATCATATATCACCAGCATTCTTCTTTCAGTGCTTTTCAAAGTTTTCTTCGGTATCAATTTTTGGTTTTTGCAGTTTTGTTATCATGGCACAAATTGTATGCTTATTCTACTAGCAGCTTAAGTTCAGTGTTGTAATTCATAGTAGATTATTCCATACATTGCTGTCATAAGATAGTTTCCAGGGGCAAATCCAGGATTTTTTTTTCACACTACAAATTTTTTTGAAAGTACTGTGTATCAATAATCTATTTTTGTGAAAGTTGTTTTATTAGCATTGTATTTGGGATCTTTCAAAGGCACATTCTACTTTTTGTTAAGAAAATTAGAGCAATATAAATGGTAGTTAGAAACATTGGCGTCGTCAGCTGAAATTTATTGGGGGGGACCATTCTGACACTTTCATTTTCAAGTTGTATCAAGAAAAATGCGTGTGTGTATATATATATATATATATATATATATATATATATATATATATATATATATATATATATATATATATATATATAGTATATGAGATAAAAACTTGACATCAAATAGAAATGGGTTTACATTTCAGACAAAATTTTTATACAGGTACATCTTGATTCACATATTTACACAATAAGAAAAAAAAATAAATTCCACCAAATACATTTTTTCTAGACTGCACATGGGCTATCGGCATCCGTGCTATTTTTTTGTGATCAATTTCATCCAAGATATTTTTGTGAACGTAACATAAAGCAACATGATTTAACCGCTTTTGTGTCATAGTCGACCTTAAATACATTTTGAGCTTTCTCAGCGCACTAAAGCTTCTTTCAGCTTCACACGACGAAGCGGGGCACACCAAAAGCAGCTGCACCAAATTTTCAACATTTTGAAACAGACACCTAACTTCTTTAACGGCTGACGACAAAGCTTTCTTTGCTTCATCTAAGCAGTTAACTTTAAAGTTTTTATGGAATAGTTGAAGCTCAGTTTTTAAAGTAGCCATTTCATTAAAATTTTTAAAAGAAGGAACATTAAAAAAAAAAAAAGTTGAACGCATTAGCTTCGATAGAACTCATAATGTTAAAATAATTCTTGTAAAATCATACCTGATTAGCAGGCATTCAGGGGCTACATGATAGGAGGTCACTTTAACCTCCCATAAACTTTTCTTTCCCAGAAAATTTTGTCTGACGAGTCCAAATTTCGAGTAGTTTTTTGTGAAATATTGCATTAAAAAGATACTCTCATTAGATGTACAGTGGCTCCCAAAAGTGTTCGTACACCTTGAAATTTTGCAGTAAAACTAAATTAACGCAAAACTAAATTCGAATATAAAGTCCAATTTTTTTTTTTTTTTTTTTTGCATCACAACTGATTTTATTTTTGAAATTTGTCAAAAAACGAAGAGATAGAGAAACACTACTCCACAAAAGTCACCGTACGCTGAAATATTTTGGAATAAATTCATGATTAAAATTGAAACAGGTCATTTTTTTAAAATTATTTTTGCATTGTGTTGACACTGTAAAGTCATTTGGCTTGAATTTGTTGTGCATTTATTCCCTAATATTCTGCTTATTATTTTTATATGACTGGTATTCGTTAAAAAGCAACAAAGAGCATTCGAAATTTGATTTTTTCCCCCCCACAAATCCTCTAAATTGGTTTGAAATCTCTCTGAATTAGTTAATGTGTACCATTCTATAGTAAAGTGCTTAATAAAATACTTTTGAGAAAGGAATCAGATCAAAAGCAAGGTTAGAAAAAGTCAACTGGCAAAGCTAACAAAGCGTGATCGGAGATTTACTGTGAAAAAAATTATGAAAAATACACATTTGAGTGCTGTAAAAGTTTCTGCAGAATTTAATGAAAATTTCGCGCTTAATTTTCTCCTAAAATTGTTCACCAAGTTCTCTGATTAGCTGGATCAAATGGGACCTTTTCCCGCAGAAATTTACTCGTTCTTGCGAAAAACAGAAAGCTTACGCTTTCCGCTGCAAAATCAATGGTAAATAAGCTCAAAATGTTTTGGAATAACGTCTTACTTACAGATGAAAATGAATTCTACATTTTAAGTTAAAGTGTTGTAATTGTAAATAGAAGAAAAAATGAGGAATTTAATCTTAAAACTTAGTTGGATCAGTTAATCAGTACGGTGAAGGTGTTCTTGTGTGAGGGTGCATATCAGCATTAGGACTTGTTAGTTTGGAATTTTTTGATGAAATAGTGAATCATGCTGTTCATTTGAATATTTTGAAAAACAATTTTTAACTATTAGCCCAAAATTTGGCTATCGGGAACAACTTTGTATTTTATCAAGATAAAGATGAGAAGCACACGGTTTTCAACGTTTGCGTCTGGTGCCTCAAAAATTGTCCTTAATCTTAGAAATATCTCCTCAATCCCTAGATTTAAACTTAATGTAGCATATTTAGAGATATCTGGTGGCTAGATTACGAAAATACGACATTGAAACGAAAAACGAACTAGAAACAGTAAAACTCGAAGTGCGGTTGAACACTTACTCAGAAATTGCACAAAAAAAGAAAGGAAGAACAATGAAATCTATTCCCAGACGTTTAAAAGGTATTGTTGGTATACTGCACGAACTTAGTAAAAAGTTAGATTATTTTTCTAATATATAGATATTTTTTCAAAGTGTACGAAGACTTTTGGGAGATAAAGTTTCTGGCACTTTTTGATTATTGATTTCTTAAAAATCAAGTTTTATTATGTTATTAAAAATTTTCGTGAAGTTTTTCTGAAAATAGATCATAGATCTTATAATTAAATACCTATTCTAAAATATTAATTTTAACCAATGGATAGGGGCGTATTTCATTGAAAATCGTAAGTATACAAACACTTTTGGGAGCCACTGTAGGAATTTCATTCGGAAAATTGAAAAGTAACCCCATCTGAATGGTATAAAATCGAGGCGTCCCTACAGGCATTACACTTAACAGATTGGTACTTACCAATCATTGTCTTTTGCCTTTTTGAAGACGGTTCGGTGGGATGTTGATAGTGGCACCTGGATGTTGATGGTGATTCAGTAGATAAAAATTGCTCAGGTTCATTTGATGTAGAAAGTTTGCTACATTTTCTCGTTTTAAGCCACCTTTTCATAGTTGTAATCGAATGTGTAAAAAACGTATAGTAACTAAAATAGGAGCGCTCTTCAGGACATCTACTCTCAAGGAAATCAAAAAGATCACATGAAAAATTATCTTAATTTTTGTCTCAACTTTTCCCAACAGGGGAAGCTTATTTTATTTCTGTCTTTTTTTTTTCTGGTCATCTTGAGCTTCTTTTTTCGTTGGTCAATTGGAAGTGTCATCACAGTATCCATCGTTCTGCTGGCTTACGATTTGCTTTTGAAATAACCCTTTAATTTTTAGACCCCCCCCCTAAACGTAACGCTTTTTCGGTCAAATTTGAGATGCCGCAAACACATTTAAGAAACCTCGCTTCGGTAAGGTACTTTGAAGACACATGTTGAATAGTTTTGAACACATGATGCGTCTCCTTTCCCTTCCTATCCCAAATTTAACCTTTGACCAGCAAAGTGGTCTTCTAAATTTCTTAGCATCCTTTGGCCAGGGTGTTCTTGCCAGCTGCAAAAAACCGCCAAAGAGGTCTGGTGTCTCATTTTGTTTGGGTAACATTGGGGTCGATATAAATTGAATGGAATTGGAGAAACAAACACTGCAAAACTCGAAACAGAACCTTGCAAGCGCTGAGAAACGAGATAAGAAAGAAAGGAGCCGAAACTCAGATCCCCGTCTTCTGCTGACTTGCCGAAAAAAAAGGGAGGGGAATTGTCCATCTGATTTCAGTATCTCAAAGTTTTCCAGTTGTTTCCTCCCAAATAGCAACAAATACGCTGGAATCACTTCCAAGCTGGGAACGCCTGGGACACGACTTGTGTTTTCAATACGGGACCGGACATAGGATACTTTTTGTGAGTTAAGGCATGGCTCCCCCTGTTAACAATTTATTATCCTGCTAACACATCTCTACTCTGTGAATGGTTGACATTGCACTCGGAAGAAAGTGTCACCTTTCTTACATCCTCCACTGAAGCTATGCGCAGAGAGCAGAGCAATGGTTTGTCATTGGATTTCACTTTCCGTTCACTATACACATCGCCTATTTTGTTATTATTTACAGTTCTTTTTTTTTTCTTCTTTTTTTCGATGTTCGTTTCGTTTTGTTCGATATGAATTAAACATGGTAAATTATGTATTATGCAACTGTTTAGTCTTTTTTTTTTTTTTTTTTGTCATAATAATTTCCTTCAAAATAATGAATTTCATCTTGACAATTATCGAGGGGATCCGACTTTCAAATATTGAGGGGGTTCGGTTCTCAAATATTGAGGGGGTCCGGACCCCTTGGACCCCCCCCGGCCGCGACGCCCATGGTTAGAAAGGTTCAAATGTTGTTTACTATTATTTCTAACGTTTTTTTTTTTTTTTTTTGAGGGTAGGGGGGCTAAGAGGTAGGGAAATTACCATTTTATCTCAGCTAAACAGGCTTTGTACTGTGTACAATTCAGGAAATTATCATCCCCCAAAACGATGCTACGTTGCGTAAATGCTATTTCGCAAAAAACAGCTAAAAATGAGTTTAATACTATGAAAAAGTTGTTACCTAAGCGATTGTTCATATAAATCATCTTAGCATATCATTTTATGAGTAAACTGTTTCAAACAGAAAAACAAGTTTTCTATTTTAGAATAAAGATTTTTGTAAAATTTTCGATTTTTTAATATTGTTTCTAGAATGTGCCGATTTTCAAAGATAGTTTTGTGAAGCTGCTGATTTTATAATTTGATTTTTGTGAAAGTACCGATTTTAAAATAAAATTTTTGTGAAGGTACCGAAAAACGGTAGTAAAATCAGCCTGTATTGGGCCCTGGTTTCAATCCATTAATCTGCAGCTTGGAATTTCATGTGTTTTTTTTTTTTTTTTGCATTGATAAGCTGGCTCATTTTTAATACAACAAAATCGTGAAATTCCTATACATAATTTTTGATCTTAACAGTGCAAATTAATTCTTTAAGTAATTTCTATAGAGCTATTTTTGCCATGGTTTCATTTCGTTAATTTATCTTTAAATTTTATAAACAATGTTATGACCAAAAAAAGAATTATTTAACAATTTCAAAGTTAGCTTTAACTTCTTGCTCTAAAAGTTCATTTGTGATAGAATTGCTGATGTTAGAAATAACTATTTTCTGTAGACCTTGTGTACCAGCACATCAGTTCTTGATTGTGGAGGTGCTTTTGATATTTTTTTTAGACGATCCCTTTAAATTTTTTGAAAGATTTAAAGGTTTATAGACAAGTTTGAGTAATTTGGAGAAGACTGTAAGGTGCTGCAAGTCATTTTTTCTTCGTTTCCTTACATCAATTCTTTTCGTTTCTTCATTTTGGAAATTCAGATTTTCTAACTTTTTTTTTGGCTTTGTTCTTTCCATCTTAAAATAAGTAATAACCGTTATAAATGTTAATCCTTTGATTAAAAACTAAAGAGAATTGATTATGAAAGAAGTCCTAAAAATAAATGATGCAATCAGTTACAATTATAGGATCATGTTCTTAAGATGAAAAAAAAAAAAAAAAAAAGCCTCAATGTTTAAACTGCAGTGTTAAACTGAACTGATAACTAAGATTTGTAATTTAATGTCACTTTTATTTAAGAAATTGGAGAGATAAAGTCAAAAAAGGTCCAAATCAGTAGAGAAGTTTATTTTTTAAAATAAAAAGTTTATTTGTGCAAACATTTTGATAACATCAAACATTATCTGATATTAAATTTTACTTGACTAAATCCTGGAGCAATTGGCGATCAACTTTGAGTGACACTTATCAATGTAAGTTTTTACTATTTATGTTTTTCCAAAAATAATTAAGTACCAATTGTTGAGAGCTCAGAAAAGAGTGGACTGTATTATGAAAATTTTTAATTATTTTATTAATGCCAAAGGGGCATTGAACTGATAGTCGTTCTTTACACAGGCCAAGGGGCCGTTACATATATGTGCAGGGCACAGCTGAGGATTACTTCCTCATTCGTTAAACATCCAATTGCTTCTGCTAGCTTACTCTTACTCGCCGTAGGTGGCGCTGCTGTAGGGCGTGACGGGGCACACCGAACATTCCGCCCGGCGTTTGAAATGTTGATTTCAACAAATTAATAAAACAAATAGTAAAAAGACAATTATATAAAATGACTAAAGGAATACAGAACATTCACATACAATTCAAAATTACACACAATATAAAATTCTACAACTAAATCTTTATACATTCTCAATAGGCAAAACTGCAATTTTTGTAATTGGTCTTTTGTATACCATTTTTAGTCTGAACTGTAACAACTCTTACATGGTTGTCTTTTCCGTAGAATATCTCATTAATTCTTCCCAATAACCATTTACAGGTAGGAAGGTTTTCTTCCTTTACAACTGCCATATCTCCAATTTTTACATTTTGTTTAGCAATCAACCATTTATTTCTCTGAATTAATGTTATAATTATATTAATATATTAATAATAGTTATTTGGCCAATTCTTCCAGATATTTTGAACCATTTTAGTTGTTTTCTGCCATAAACTAAGTCTGTTATTATTTAACTCAGTTAAGTTAGGTTCAGCGATAGTATTAATTGGTCTACCTATGAGAAAATGTCCAGGAGTCAAAACATCTAAATCATCAATACTTGATGTTAAAGGAGTTAGAGGGCGTGAATCCAAAATTCCCTCTACTTGAATAACAATAGTTAAAAACTCTTCATAGGTTAATATTGTATCTCCTACAGTTCGTTTGAAATAATACTTAAAAGACTTGACTCCTGCTTCTGCAAGACCATTAAAATTTGGTGCTCTCGGAGGTATAAATTTCCATTTTATATTTTCCTCAGTTAAAAAATTGTACAAAGAATCATTTTGTTTATTGAAAAGATCCCTCAATTTTTTAATTTCTGAATTTGCACCCTCGAAATTCTTTGCGTTGTCACTAAATATTTTTTCTGGTTTACCTCGTCGGGCAAAAAACCGCTTTAAGCAAGCAATACATGCTTCTGCAGTTAAGTCATTTACGATCTCTAAGTGGATTGCTTTTGTTGCCATGCAAACAAAAATACAAAAGTAAATCTTGTGATAGTTACCTTTTCGTTGGCTCTTATACTTAATCAGAAATGGACCACAATAATCAATAGCACAAGAATTAAACGTAAAATTAACATTAATCCTTTCTGAAGGTAATTCTCCCATTATTTGTTGAGAAGAGATAGGTTTTGCCTTTGTACAAATAACACATTGGTGAACAATCTGCCTAGCAATGTTCCTGCCATTAAGTGGCCAATACAATTGCCTAACCGAATTTAACAAAGCTTGTGGGCCATTGTGAAAGTTTTTAGCATGAAAATAAAGAAAAATAAGTTTGGTTATCTTATGCGCAGACGGCAATATAATGGGATGCCTTTGATTATAGCTTAAATTTGCATTGTTTATCCTACCACTTACTCTGATCAAACCATTTTTATCAAGAAATGGATCAAAATATTTTAACTTACTCCTTGAAGAGAGTGGCAAACCTTTTTTCAAAGCCAAAATTTCTTCAAAAAAGTACTTACTTTGTACAAGTTGAAGAAGATAAATTTTAGATTTTTCCATTTCATCCGAACTGATGGGGCCTGTTAGTTTACTACCTAATTTTAGTTGGTTTTCTGCAGTTATTGTGAAACCTAAAAAGTAAACTAATCACACGAATTAATTTCAAGAAAAGATTAGTAATACTAAAGAGGTCCTCAAAAAATAAGTTGTCGTGTACAATCAACAGGGAAGTTGTATTTTGTTTTAGTTCTTTCGCAAGATGTTCTTCACTGTAATTAGATTCTGGGATTGAGTTGAAGGTCCAGTTGTCATCTGCAAGGAACTCAGGGCCATTCCACCAAAGCTTGTTGGTAGAGAGCGAAATGGCGTCTTGTCCCCGGGACAATGGGTCTGATGGGTTCAACTCGGAAATCACGTGTTTCCAGTCAAAATTTTTAGAAAGTTCCTGAATCAATGATACTCGATTGCTGACGAATGTCTTGAGAAGGTGTGGTGAGGTGGAGATCCAGGCGAGAGCAATAGTCGAATCTGACTACAATGTCACCTTATCTATTTTAAGCTTGAGAGCGGTCATCACTCTGTGAACCAGTTGGTATAGCAGGAGGCACGCTGACAGCTCCAATCTGGGAATACTGACCGCCTTTAAAGGTGAAACTCGGCTTTTGCTACAGATAAGTTTGCAGCTATGAGTGTCCGAGTTAGAGGATTTCAGGTATACTGACGCTCCAAACGCTTTTTCGCTGGCATCAGCGAAGCCGTGGATAGAGATGGAGGTCGGATCTTGTACAAGGATGCATCTTGGAATATTAAATGTTTCTATAATTGGAAGAGACCTTAGAAACTTGTCCCATTCCAACAAAAAGTCAGGTGGAACTTGTTCATTCCAGTCGCATTTTAGCAACCAAAGCTGTTGCATTAATATTTTGGCTTGACATATTACCGGACCGATTAGTCCTAACGGGTCGAATAAGCGAGCAATTTGGCTGAGCACTTCTCGCTTTGTATAAGTAGAGCTTAAGTTCACAGTAACCTTAAAGTTAAAGGTGTCTGAGTTACTATTTCATAGCAGTCCTAGTGTTTTCACTGGTGAATCTAAATCTTTTCCCTTGAAAGAGAAATCTGGACAGTCTAATGACCTTACATCTGCATTAGAACGCCATTTGTGTAGACACATTTGACCTGCCTGAAGTAGTTCAGATAATTGTCTAGTTAATTCTTTGAAGTCCGTCAGATTGGACGATCCAGAGAGACAATCGTCCATGTAAAAATCGTTGAGGACGATTTCCGAGGCTAATGGGAAACTTTTTTCCTCATCCCTTGCAAGTTGTTGCAGCGTTTTTGTAGCAAGATATGGGCTGCTTGCACATCCGTATGTGACAGTTTTTAAGCGAAAAATTTTGTCCGGTTCCTCCTTTCCTTCTCTCCACAGGATTTTTTGGAAATTAGTGTGAGAAGGATCTACTTCGATTTGGCGAAACATTTTATTGATATCAACAGTAAACGCCCAAATATGTTTTCTAAAACGCGTTGTTATAGCAAAGAGATCATTTTGGATCATTCCTCCCTTTAATAACAAATCATTTAGTGACTTCCCGTTAGTTGTTTTGCAACTTCCGTCAAAAACAACTCTTAATTTTGATGAAGTGCTGGACGGTCGGAGCACACCATGATGGGGAAAGAAAAAGCCCTCTTCAGGATTTTTATCTTCAACTAATTCCTCCATATGGCCTAAATTTTCATATTCTTGAAGAAAATCTACATACAATTCTTTTAATTTTGGGTCGCGATCTAATTTTTTCCACAACTGAGTTAATCTCTTTGAAGCGATTTGCTGAGAATCCCCCAATCCCTCATCTTTCGATATTTGAGGTTTAAAGGGCAAATAAACAACATATCTTACCATCATTCTTCCGACAATGAGTATTTAAAAAATGTTCATTGCAATAACGCAATTCTTCACTAACTATTGGTTTGGTTTGATCAACCTGCTCAATTTCCCAAAAGGAGGTTAATGCTTTGTCCAAACGCTCAGATTCTAAAAGTAGAAAACATGAATTAGATGATGGTTTATCGGATTTTGATGGCGGAACAGTACCTGATACGATATGACCAAATACAGTTTCAACTAAATATAATTGTGAGTTTTCAATTTTTATTTTATTTTTGCCTAAAAGATCAAAAAACAGAGAGGCTCCCAGTATTACATCTACCCTTTTTGGAATATTCCATGCATTGTCCGCTAATTTCACATTTGACGGAAAATTATAATTGGAAATATTTATATGACATGGAGGGAAGACAGCAATTTTTGGAACAACTAACATATCCAGATGGTATAATTTAGATTTAGTTTCGTTAGATAACTCAGTTGAGATAAATGATTTTGAATTACAGATGGAATCACTGATTCCTGCAATGGGAACGTGGGTTTTTTGCTTCTTTAATTCTAAAGAATTTGCGGCATTCGTGGTGATTAAATTAACACTTGAGCAGCAATCTAAGGAAGCTACAAATGAACTGAATGATCCACTGCTATTTTTCAAATAAATCACAGCTGTGTTCAAAATAACGCAAGGATTTTTCTGATTCTCATGCGCTAGTAAGGCGGTTGAAGGGGAGGAAGGGAGGGGTGGACTTGATATATCGCCTGCTTGAGAAGACGTATTGGCGTCTTCATTTTTTTCTTCTTGCGCGATGCAATGAATCAGACTATGATGAGCCTTATTGCAAATGAAGCATTTGCCCTTAGAAAGGCAAGGATTTGGAAGATGGTTATTCAAACAAATTCTACAAAAGTTATACTTATTTACTAGGCCTATTCTTTTGTTTAAATTCATTTGTTTAAATTTCTCACACCGATATAAGGGATGCGTTTCATTGCAATTGAAAATCACACATTGCTTAATATTATTATTATTCTTCAGAAGAAGAGAGTGGTTTTCACTATTTGGATGGGTGCCAAGTTTCATATTAACTTGGAACTTCTTTTTCTGCGTTTGAGAAGTAGACGCTTGAATTATTCTCGAACGCTCTTCTAAAAAGCTTAAGAAATCGTTCAGTTTCGGAATGACATTTTTGTTTAGTTTCATTTCGAAACTCTTCCTGACATCTGGATCTAATTTTTGAAACAAGATGTGCAGAATTAATGTGTCTGACAGTTCGTTAGATTTTAATTCAAGTAAATCTAATGCGCGGATTTGACATCTTGTATCATCTATCAATTGCATTATTGATTGGAAGAGTCTTGAATCTTAGACATAGTTAATATTTTAAGAACATAATGTTCTATTACTTCGCGTTTATTTTCATATCTGTCTTCTAAAGATGACCACAGAGAGTCATATGTATCTTGAGACGATTCAAGTCTTTTAGCTTCTCCCTTTAAGCAACCTTTTAAATAACATAATTGTTGCGTGGGGTTTAGTTCAGGATTATTCCCGATTATTGACAAATTGAACTTTAAAGTTCTGGAAATCTTCATACCTTCCCGAAAATGAGGGTAAGGGTAAGTCGGGAATTTTAAATTTGTTTACATTTTTAACAGTTTCTTCATTAGAAGAATTGCAGTTTAATTTCGAGAGGAGGAAAATATTAATTTTTACCTCTGCTTGATCTAGTTCGTCTTGAAGCTCCATTGTCAGGGATAGAGCGTCCTTTAGATCGATTTCATCCGGGAGTCTTGTATAGGACAAGAGCATCTCTTCAAGTGCTGATTTCAGTTCGAGAACAGCTTTCATTTTGTTTTTTAGCAAAATTTCTGTTTCTGTCACATCTTCAATATCCAGGGTAAATAAAGATACGAACTTACACAATTTCTCTACCTTGACTTTTAGCGCTCCTCGTTGACGGTTTAATCCAACAAGTGTTGAAGTCATTTTACTGGAGCTCAGGGTCGCACGGACCAAATGTTGAAGCTCAGAAAAGAGTGGACTGTATTATGAAAATTTTTAATTATTTTATTAATGCCAAAGGGGCATTGAACTGATAGTGGTTCTTTACACAGGCCAAGGGGCCGTTACATATATGTGCAGGGCACAGCTGAGGATTACTTCCTCATTCGTTGAACATCCAATTGCTTCTGCTAGCTTACTCTTACTCGCCGTAGTTGGCGCTGCTGTATGGCGTGACGGGGCACACCGAACACCAATATATCCATGATAATTGCAATTAAGTTGAAAAAATAAATGAATTTTTAAATGAATAATAAAACAGATACATTTAAACCATTGTGTGTTAAATTGACTTTCATATTTTAAAATAATTGAAATATGTACAGGATGCAAAAGGATTAAGATTTCATACACGTCATTAAATTTTCGGTTTAATGCGTGCCTGATGTTTGGCATGTTTCCAAAAAATAAAAGTTTTTTCTTTGTATGTGCTGAAAACTATGAAACACCTTTTAAGTGCTGGAAATCTTTCTAAAAAATGTCGAAATGTAGTCCAATCTTCAAAATAAATCAAAACGTTGTAAAGTAAAAAACATTGATATAAGAAGTAATTTAATGCAATACACATGTGTTTGATTCATTTAAAAAAAAGGTTTTTAATGTATTAATAGTTTTTTATAGCCATATTCTATTAATGGACACTTTAAAACATAATGGGGTTTCAAATATCAAATGTGTGAAGCTTTTTTTATTAGTGTCAATTTCTTCCAATCTATCGAGTTCATCGCCGATTTCAGTGCAAATTTTGCTATTTACAAGCTTTGATGGCTTCATGGATCAATAGATGTAATTTATTGAAAAATGATTACCAATAAAATACCCCATCTGCAATTTAAAAGGTGCCAACTTAATTCAGCAGGACTTTTAAAATTGTTAACTGTGAGTGCAACTTTAGGATTCAGAGAAGGAGTACGTACAGATTGTATTCTCTCTCTGCGTGCATGTGTGTGTTTTTTTAAGGTGTTGTTTAAAATTATTCATTAAATTAATCTACCTAATGTGGTGTTATCTTTTGATACTGCCTAATGATACAGCCATTTGTTTTAATTATTATTTTTATTAATTAAAAAATATTTTTACCATGACAAAATGACAAAAATAACTTTCTTTTAAAAAACTAGCAGTATAAAAAATCAAATTATTTTCAACAACATATTCATTTTGTTAAGTGTGATTAATTTCAGTTAAGTTACGGTAAAAAATTATTGCCCAAAAGTGTGCCGATTTATTAGACACACATTAACACAATAATTATGGTTCTACTGAATGATTAATTTAAATCGATTTCTTTTTCGTTTTAAAAATAAATTATGTAACCAAATTACATAATAATTATATTACATCATCGCAATAATTGTATCAAGCGTGTATGGAAATCAGTGAATTTTCATTTTGAAGAATTCTTCCAATTTCTTCCTTCTGTAAAAAGTTCTTTCGAACTTTTTACAGAAAAGTGAACAAAATAGCAGCTCTGTCTGAAGCTGTTCATGAAATAAAGTGCTTTCAGTTGTAGACAAACGTCACGTCGTTCGCAAAAAAAAAAAGAAAAGAAAAAAAAAATTGCTGAGTTTTTATATATATTTTTTAACTAAGTTTTATTATTTCCTCAGTTATATTTCTATAACATGATTTTGTGGCAATAATTTCTGTTGCATATGGAAGTGGCATATTTATTGGTAACTAGCCGAGTTCGGCGACCAGCTGGTCCGCCTTTTTACGCCAGGGTTGCCGCCTTCGGCGGCTGCATAGACGATTTAGCGACGGTATTAATCAATGTTTTTCTCTATATATCAATATTATCATCTGCCTTTTTACGCCAGTGTTGTCGCCTTCGGCGGCTGCTTAAATAAGTTTCGTGGATGTATCAATCGATCTATATCTATATCATTATTAATTTAAATAAAATATTTTCTAGATCTATCTCCAGTTCCGTTGTTTGGAATATTTTTAAAGGAGGGGGAGGAGAGACACAAACTGCTTGCACTTCATGCAAATTTTGTCAAAAAATAACAAAAAACTCTTCCACTTTTACTTGAAAGCATTGTTTTTTCAAAGTCATGGTGTGTGTGTGGGGGGGGGGCATTGACACCCCGTTGAAGTTCCTTAAATAACGGGCATGTCTCTTTCTTGCTCTCCATCTACTATATCGACCTCTGCATTTGTCTATCTATCTATCTATCTATCTATCTATCTATACGATCTATGCGTATCTACCTCTGACAGTAATTAACAATGTTTTCAAATCGCTGCGGCGCCCCCCCCCCAACCCCCGTTGTTGTTCTTTAAATAACGGGGTCTGTCTATCTCTCATTGTACATCGACCTGTAGATTTATCTTTCTCTATATCCATGGAAATTTACCTCTGATAGTAATTAACAATCTTTTTTCAAAGAAAAAAAGTATTAATCCGAGAACAAAATTAAAAAAAAAAAAAACATTTTTTGTACACTCAATGTATATCTATCTACCTATTCGATCCATCTCTAAATTTTCTCATCTATCTCTATTTATTTTGATCTAACCTCCAATCTTATTCCCTAACAAAAAGAAAATCATGCAAAAAAAGCGCGCTTACTTATTTATTAAAATGCACAAAAAATTGATGTCTTTGCGGTACCTGGAGTTTGCCAAAGTATAAAAATCATTGTTTTTATTGAAATTCAAAAAAAAAAAAAAAAGTGACTGGGACCAAAACGATCCAATGTGGTCCGTCTGATTAACCGAAATCGAATGTTTAGCAAAACATCCGGGGAGGGGGGGGGGAGAAACAAATGAAATACCTGGAAAGAAAAAAAAAGCGAATGAATTCTTCGAAAGGAAGAAAAGAAAAAAGCAAGTTATGCACTTCAGTTAGATCACGTGGTTGCGTTACGTCATATTCGCAGCGGTCAGCGGACAGCAAATCTTCGGTGAAGCGATAGCTCATATCTTCGTTCTGCCTTTAAAAAATTGTAAAAAAAAAAACTTTTGAACATTTTTGAAAACTTTTTTTTTTCTGTAGAGGGCGAAATGTTCTGGCTACTACATAGTAAAATTGTAGAAAAGCGGTTATTATATTTTTCACGGGATGCGTTTAGAAAAAAATTAAACCCAGAAAAAAATGCAAAATAAAGGTTTTTTCAAAAATTCATAAAAATTACAAAAATTGCTCTATCTTTAAAATTTTTTTGTTCAACATATTTAAAATTAAATTTCGGACACTATAGTGCAAAAAATATGTCTGGCGCGATTGGTTCGGGGTCTGTGAGGTTAAAAGTACTAAAAAGTGCTAAAAATCACATAAAACATTAAATACATTTTTTCTAGTTAAAATATCAAAAATCGAAGCCCGAGGTGCACATTTTCAGCAAAAACTACACCTGTGTACCAAATTTCATCTTTCTAGGCCTTACCGTTTTCCCGGGATGTGCACCACAAACACACACACACACAAACATCTTATTTTATTATATTTATAGATAGATCATGATTTATCCACCATCCTAGCAGGCCCGTCCTTTAAAAAATTTCCAGTGGGAAGGGGGAATCAAAGTGTATGTTCCTCAGTGCATATTATGTCGAAAATAATAAAAAAACAACGCTCACATATATACAAATGCATTGATTTCTCAAGGTAAGGGGGGGGGGGGTCAATTGCCCACTGTATTCTTTCTGTTGGTGGTGATATAGGATAGGAGACCTACGGAATCTAGAGGATACCAGCGAATTTAAAACAAAGTATTTGTGTTCGGAGACAATTTTACGTTTTTTTTTATGCCTAGTTATTGATATGACGGATGAAACTTTTTTTAAATCCATTTTTGTAGCTTTATTAAACTCCATCCAGCGAATTTTATTGAAAATTGTGCGTGATTTTTGCATGCACAAAACCATGTTATTCTACTTATTTAGTGGAGAATATATAATAGTCTCAGATTCTGGACTGGGTTCCCCAAGGGGTGCCAACCTTGACTCCTAAAGCCCCCCCCCCAAAAAAAAACCCCCAAAGGTGCACAAGTTTGAAGGCGCAAAAAAAAAAAAAAAAAAAAAAAAAAAAAAAACAATGAGTACAATTTTAACAATGATTTCCCCCCAAAAAGGAGCAAAAGCCCCTTTAGAAACAAAAGATTGCAACCAAAAAGGGAGGTGCACAACTAGACCCCACTAAGAGTCTACGTACCAAATTTCAACTTTCTAGGACATACCGTTCTTGAGTTATGCGACGTACATGCGCACATCCGTACATAGGAACGTCACGAGAAAACGCGTTGTAATTCATTCGGGGATTGTTAAAATGGATATTTCGAGGGTCTATACGTTCTTAGGCACTTATCCACGTGTGGTCGGGTTGGAAAAAAACTCAACATTCATTCAGGGGTGAGCAAAATTTAAATTAACGCCGATTTTTGAGTGAAATTTTTTTCATGAATACAATACTTCCTTTTTCGTAAAAGGAAAAAAAAAAAAAAAAAACACACAGTCGGAGGGCGCATTTTCCCACGGACCAGTCTGCCTCTGCATATTATTCATCAATTGAATTCATTTGATCAATTTCATGGAACAAAATGATAACAGGGTTGCCACGCACCGGGAAAACCTGGAATTGTCAGGAAAAATGAAAATGGCCGAAAATCAGGGAAATGTCAGGGAAAATGAAAAATTGCATATTTCCGATCGTTCTTAGCGCGGCCCGCGGTCTATGACGTCAAAAAAAAAAAAAAAAAAAAAAAAAAAACTTTCAGCCTTGTTTTTTTCGCTGCTATTCCCTTCCCATTCCTCGTTTTGTCATTCCCCTCTTTCTTCTTCCCCAAGACACGTTTAGTGTGACGTCAGGGGTTGCCAGAAACACGGGGAAGTTTCAATCATGCCGTTGCTATGCTCGTTGCTAAGGGAGACTAAGCATAGGATCTTCGTAGGAATAGGGTTAGAGCGATGTTTAATTTATAGTTTTTTTGGCAATTAAATGGTCTAAATATTTTTTTTAGTGGTTTCAAGTTACATATAAGCCACCTGTAGACATCATTTGACGAGTATCGATAGTTTCTACATGTGAATCGGGTTAAAATTCGGCAAAACATAGAATTATGTGGAATACAAGTGTGTTTTCTAGAGTTATACACTCTTCTTATTGTTATTTCTTTTTCGTTGGGGGGGAGGGGGACAGGTCCGACATTTGAGAGGGTCAGAAGAGGTATTGCCCCTCTCATGCCTTTTGGAAAATAACTGTATTTCAATAAATTTGGCGTAATTTTTGCTGTTTTCCGACGCAACATACTCGTACATTGACTATTTCCTTTTTGTACGTACCCTCCTAGGAGAATTTGAAATATCATGACTTGGGGGGGGGGGTGAGATTTTTCTTTAAAGTTTAGAGCGAAATTTAATTATTATTATTATTATTATTTTTAGGAAGAGGAGTAGTTTTAATTGAATTGTATGCATTCTTTTCTTTAGAAGACGAGAGATCATGTCAGCCTAGTCAGCGATACCTGGAGGGGGGGAGGATTTTTCTGCATTTGTCCCAGTAATAATGCATATTTTAATGAAACTCCATTCTCTCGGGCTCTTTGGGGGAAAGGGAGAATTGCGTGTTTTCTTAAATTGTCACGAATATTTTAATCTTTTTTTTTGTATTCCGAGGCGGGGGATTTTTACTTTACTCTACTTGTTATACATATTTTTTATATCAATATACATAAATATACATTGAAAATTTCAGTTTGTTCTACTATTTGCAATGCATAGTTCAATTAAATTCTTTTTTTCTTCGGGGGGAGGGGATATTTCTTCTTGCTGCGCGTAATTTTAAGGAATTGCTCTTTGGGAGCGGGGGGGGGGGGACAAGGATATACATATTAGTTTTTTTCTAGGTTCAATGGGAATTTTATCAATTTCTTCAAGCTAGTTTTTATTCCGATTCGGAATGGAGCTCAATTGGAGTTTAACTTAAATTACGTGTGTGTTCTCGCAGAAGAAAAACTTTTAAAACTAAAATATCCCAATCAAACTCGCATTAGAATAAGGACAATGTAACCTAACATCCCCCCTCCCATTCGAAAAAAAAAAATAATTTCAATGCAAACAAGCATCACAATCGAGAAAAGTGAAAAATTCTCCTTCCCCAAACAAAAAATTACTTATACCATTAAAAAAAAAAAAAATTCCGCCCGAAGAAAATAAATTATAATCAAATTCTTAGAAAGCTTTAAACAGGATTTAAAAAAATATATATATCTCCCTCATCCCGTCATTTCAAATTTTTTCTGCAAAGGGAGGGGGGGGGGGGGGGTTAAATCATATAGTCAATGCATATTGCATCGAAAGACAAAAAATTGCGCAAAATTTATAGAAATACAGCAATTTTCCGAAAGCGGGGGAGGGGGGCAATGTCTTTCCAGACCCTCTCAAATAGCGGAGCTGTTCCCCTCCACCCGAAGAAAAAGAAATAACAATAAGAAGAGTGTATAACTGTAGAAAACACACTTGTATTCCACATAAGTCTATGTTTTGCCGAATTTTAACCCGATTCACATGTAAAAACTATCGATATTCGTCAAATGATGTCTACAGGTGGCTTATATGTAACTTGAAACCACTAAAAAAATTATTTAAGCATTTAAATGGCAAGAAACCATCAATTAAACATCGCTCTAACCCTATTCGTACGAAGATCCTATGTTGTTTCTTCCTTAGCAACGCGCATAGCAACGCCATGATTGGAAACTTCCCCGAGTTTCTGGCAACCCCTGACGTCACCACTAAACGTGTCTGGACATGCGCAGAAGGTACTTTTTTTCTTCCTCGTATGCGCAGCGGGCTCTGTTTAAACGCTGCTTGTTTACGTCAGCAGTTCTGAAGTTATGATGCACAGCACATTGTTTTGTCTGCGAGTTTTTAATGAGCTGCAATAATCTTTTCATATTTTATATTATTTCTTTAAATTAATTAATGAAATCGTATTATTCTAAACAATTTTGTTCTGTAAATTTAGTTCATTAGACAATTTTATAATTAGAAAGTTTCTTTTTTACCGAAGTATCGCTAATCTTTTAGTATTTTGGTAGTGATCTTTAAAGACTTCCAATGCGCTTCTTTCTTTCAAAATAAAAGTAATCCGATTAAAAAAAAAATCTGCACATCAGAGAAGTTTCTGATCAATGCTCAAAATTTAACTTTATTTTTTTTGGAGGAAGGGGGGATATTTTAATTATCTATTTTACTTTATTTTTATTCATATTATTTACTCATATTATTTTACTTTATTATTTTCATCTGTGTGTGTGTATTTTATTGGGGAGCGAGCACTTTTCTTTCAAAACAATAATAATTAAAAATAAATAAATAGGTAAAAAAAAATAAATAAAAAAAGAGAGTTAAAAATAAAAAAAAGCGGTAAGGCGTTCAGAAATATTGGGGGGGGGGGGGGTTGTGCCATTGAACTTGGGGGGGGGGTGAGCACCCCTGTTTTATGAGCAACAAACAGGGAAAATATGTGAAGCTAAAAGATGCATGATTTTTTTTACAGGCCAAAGTCTAAAAGCGCTTTGAGTTCAATGGATTGGAGGGGTAGAAGGCAATAATTGAAAAAGTTTAGGTTTCATAAGTTTTTAGTTCAGATTATTTTAGCAATTAACTTTATCTTTGTGATACAGAAGTCACAATTGTTGATTTTGCAGTTCTTTCACTTGATGTAAGGCAGTGACTCCTCGCTATTGAAAATTAGATATGCTACATTTACATTAATTGTTTATTACAGTGATTTGCTTCACTTGTGTTAGTACATTAGGGTAGTTCAAAAATACACTTAAAAAAAAGGTTTCTCCTAGAAAACAGGACACCACTCAATGTTTTTATACTTGTGGATAGTAAAATACTGGAAAAATTTTAACTTCCTATTCCAACTGAAAGAGGGTGCTCGACCCCCTCCCTCAAACTTCATAAGTATGAGGAGGAGGTTAAAAAAATACATTGAACTGAAAAAACAATGTTACATACTATAATCTACACGAGTTATATGCATATTCATTGCAATAAAATAATAACTTACATAAAAAAAAACAGCTGGGGAAATTAAATGTTTCTAAATTTGTGACTTTTTCTATGCTAGAACTAATGTTAAATTAAGGGGTCATTGAACACCCTCTTAAAATTTGAGTAAGAAACTAAAACTTTTACAGCACAATACTATTAGTAAGTCTAAAAAAAATAAGGGGTGTCTTGGACTCGAGCTGAGAGAAAAAAAAAAAAAAATTGAACCACCCTTAGTACATATTTTTGATTATTTCAGCTTGAGTAAATTAAATTTGGTAACCATTGTTTGTAAAGTTTGAAAATGAGGTAAGTTTTATCAAAATTTGAGATGTATATATTAATGTTGCAAAATGAAGGTGGAGATCGATAACCTGGAATTTTTCTCAAAACCACCTGGAAAACCTGGAAATGTCAGGGAATTTCATTCTTGAACTTCCGTGGCAACCCTGATGGTATAAAGTGTTAACTGAGAAGATTTATTACTTTTTTAAATGAAGATTAAGTTAAAGTAGTCTGGAGGCATGGCGATTCAAATGGCAGTGTGATGAACAATTATCATTTGAAATTATCATTAATATCAAAATCTGACTATAATGTAGTAACGAAGTATGTCGTGATTTCCCCCCCTTTGGTGGTGGGCGGGGGAGAGGGGGGGGACAGGAGGAAGTCATGCGGGATGAGAAAGCGACATCGATAATATTAATGCAAAGTAATTACAACGTAATATTTGTATATGAAGAAAATTTGCAACGTATTGTGCTTACTTATCTAGGCCAGACATATTTGTGCTATATTACGCGAAACTTATCACACGCTGAATAAATAGCTACTTGTCGTGAGTCAACGGTTTTTATTCAGGCGGCGAACCATCTCTATCTTCTTTACAAGAGAGAACAAAGGAATCGCGTGAAATTCGACTGTGCGTCGTTGTTTCAGTCATTAATTACCTTAACCCGTCGCGCTCATTACAAGAATGGTCATTCAAAATTTTTAATTAAATTCTGAGCTTGTTATCAATTTAAAGAAGTGTGGAAAATGTATTTCGTCTTGTTTCTAATGTAGGTTACTTTGCTTTGCATGCTGCCATTTATGCTCCCTCGACGTTTGACAGGAATGACTTGTCTCGGGCGACTTAGTTCATTAAAGAAAACTAGTGATTTTTCAATTCCTTCCTACAGTTGAAGATAGATATTCAACATTTATAAATTTAAGAAGTACTCTAATGAGTATATATTTTTTCAAATTAAAACTTGAAATCCATTTTGAAAATCTATTTTCTTTTCGAAAATGCATTTGGAATTAGAAAACGAAAAATTAAACGTTGTGGTTATTCGTAATATTACAATAAATGAGATAAATTTCATGCCCCTTTTTAACTTGATTTTCGCCACTTTTTTAACTTAAAGTTTGCTATTCTGTATTATTTGTTTCCCGGATGCAGCAACAAAATACAGATGTCCTACATCAGTGGTAGCTAACTTGTCCGTCATAAATACAGGCCTGTCATTTGAACTTTTTCCGGGGGGGGGGAGGTGGAGGGAGCGTGGAGTGGTGTACTCAATGGAATTTTTTTCGGAAAACATTAAAGGCTTAGCCCACTGAAAGAAAAAACATTATCTTTTTTGCTGAGCCAATGGGGGGCAATTGCTCCCCCCTGGGCCCTTAAATCATTGACTCAATGGTCTAAGCCTGACCCCTTAATGTTAAGCACAGTATTATGCACTAAGAAATAACTTGTGCACTTTGAATAGAAATTACCCCGAGATCGGCCAGTCGATCAGATCAAGAAGTTCCTTTTTTTTTTTTTTTTTTTTTTTTGAAGGAATTAGGAGAAAAATAAGGGATATTAAAAAAAAAGCAAGACCTTATTCTTATTGTCTTGAAAAACCGAACAAATTGCATTTCGTTTTGAAAGATCAGAACTTTCGATAGATACATGATGTTAAGGATATTTTTGTCCCATGGGAACGAACGTGAACATTTTTTTCTTAAAATTTGAATAAAGAACAAAATAGAATTCATAAAAAAAAAAAAAAAAAAAAATAATTCCAGGGGGACCCGTAGAGTTCAAAGTAATTTCGTGTCAAATTTCTCCACTGTTGGCTGGTTATCGTATGGACTCTGATAAGTCCTGGCTTCCGATCGGTTTATTTATTTTTTTTTTTTTTATGGAATTGATTTATTATGACCTTCTTTGGTTTCCTACGTTTCTCTCCTCTTAAGTGAATTTCACTCCTCTGAAGAAAAATAAAGGAATATTTTCATGCATTGAAAACACATAGATTTTCACGCATCGCCCGATCTTACACTGCTGCTTGTGAAAATTGCAACAATATGAAGGAAGCATCATAATTGAATGAAATTTAATACACAGTTGAGTGGTAATGGTAAAAATAAATGATTACATTTTCAAACCTCACAAACAATAAAAAGAGATAGAAATTAGTATTTTGTGTGGCCACCTCGCGCCGCGCTAAGAGCTGCTACACGACTCGGCATGGAGTGAAACAAAGCTTGAATATCTGCCTGCGGAAGAGTATTCCATATTGTTTGTATGCGCAACCAAAGTTCGTCTGTCGAAGCAACAGGACGAGGATCACGAGCGGTACGCCGCCCAACGAAATCCCACACATGTTCAATCGGTGACATATCCGGGGAATATGCGGGCCAAGGAAGAAGCTGTACCTGCTGCGAATCAAGGTAAGATTTAACAGTCCTGGCGACACGTGAACGGGCATTATCCTGCTGGAATACAACCCCTGGCAATCCTTGCAGGAAAGGAATAGCTGTAAAACTTCGTTTATGTATCGGGTACTGTTCAAATTGCCCACAATTCGTAGCAATTGTCAAACGTGCATGATATGCTATGGAACCCCGGACCATAACTCCGGGTGTTCGTTTACTGTGGCGTTTGATAATGCACTCCGGAATGTGCTGCTCACCGGCATAGCACCTGACACGAATTCGGCCATCATGGTGCCACAAATTGAAGCGGGATTCGTCAGAAAAAACGACCTGCTGCCAATCAGCACGACAGCTCCTATGCATATTGGCCCATCGTAGTCGCAGGCGGCGATAGTTTTGCGTGAGAGGAATCCTGTATAAAGGAATCCTTTTGTGCAGCCCACGCTGCAGCAGGCGTCTCCGAATTGATGAAGCACACAATGAAACACCTGTAGCTGTTAACCACTGTGCTGCCAATTGTCTAAAAGAAGCTGCGGTCCGTCAGTGCCATACGACCCAGGTGTCTGTCATCGCGATCTGACGTCACATTTCGGGGTCCACTCCCGGATTTCCAAGCTGTCCGACTCTCGTCCGTCCACTGCTTCCAAACACGTATGATTCTGCTGCTGTTTCGCTGCACACGAGCGGCTACTGCACAATAAGACAATCCAGCTTCACAAAGGCTGACGATTTTGCCCAGTTCAAACTTCGAAATTTGCTCAAATTTCGCTTTCTTTCGTCGAAGAGGCATAGTAAAGATTCAGTTAACTCTAGTTTACTCTAGCATATAACCACCGATGATCATACACGCCTCGCTACAGTTGTCTGTTTATATTTGGTTCGATCCGCCGTTCAGAGGGCGCTGCTCAGCATACGCATGCGCTACCGGTCTGCAATTCGAATCATTTGCATATCATGCCCTACTTAGCATTTCATGCAATTTTCAGCTCACTCGCGTAAGTCCTTCGTGGTGTTGCAATTTTCAAACAGGACTGTATTTTTTAAATTATGCTCAATTTTCATTTTAGGAAATACTTTGTAGCAAATTATCGTTAACTTCCTGCACTCTAAACATTTTCTTTCTCTTCTATCCAAGGATCTATTTATTTATTTATTTTTTAATTACTACGACAACCATTTCATTACTAAGTTTGCGAAATGAATATTGTTTGCTATTAAATTAATGGAAGAGGGGGGGGAGGGGAAATAATTCAATGAAAAAGACTATCCCAAAGACTGAACTTAGAGACAGTCCGTAAATGATGTCACACTTTTTAAAAACATTTTTGACCCCTTCCTCCTTTTTCACGAAGTGTTACGCTTCATCTCCCCCTCCCCCTTGTCTCAGTCCCGATATTTTTCATAAATATATTCTTTTGAAAATGCGCGATGTCACACTTCTTGTTTCCCCCTTTCTCCCGCTTGTCACAAACTATCACATTTTCATGAACCCCCTTTTCCCCTCAAATTGGAAAATCATTTGTGGACAGCCCCTTTGGTAATTTTTTGCGGCGGTGCGAAGATTTATCATTTAATTTTTAAGAGTAGTAGTCTCATTAGATTTTTCCAGGAGTGTGAGATATAGTATTAAAAAGAAGAAAGAAACCATAAATTTTTCGGTCGGGATAGTTTCAATCAAATAGATTAAACATTTTGAAGGAAGAAATTGCAATGAAATGAACCTAACAGCTAGAACTAAAATCAGTAAGCATCAAATTTGTTTTATCATTGTTTCTCTGTAGCATCACAGATATTTTAACTTTGCCTTAATTTTTACCCTTTCTACACATCCCACTACTGTCAGGAAAGGAAGTCGTAGATTAAATCTTTGGTGTATTTTCTGACAAATAACTTTATAGAGTTATTGATAATTTGATTTGTGACTTCTATATTACTTTTTTATTTTGTTTCCATCTGAAAAACAAGTTGCTGGCAAGCTAGACGTCGTCATTGACAAAAAGCTACGATGCCTTCGTGTAGCATATGGGAGGTCGAATTGTTTATGACCTTTCTTTCCATTTTGCAACAGAGCAGATAAAAATGGCGACATTGCAATTGTATTTCGTTTCCAGAATTGCCTTTCGTCTAGGACAGCGGTTCCCAACCGGTGGTTCGCGAGAGGTTTTCAGGGGGTTCGCGAAAAAAATATTGTAATGGCGGAGTTTTAACATGCCTTTGTCTGATGAAGTCTCATGTTCAAGCAAATTTTGCTTCTTTTTTATTCATTTCCCCCTCGCCCATTCGATGCTTTTAGCATGGAAATATTTGCATACCTTCTGACACATTTTACATTTGAAGAATTTAGTCTGTCATTGTAAAGCGCCGGTTTTAGCACTTTCATTGAGAATGATTGCTCTGAAGTCATGCTAAAAAAGCTCCGACTTATAAATACGGTCCACTGATGAAAGAATTTGAAAGCTTTCGTTTCCTCAGAAGCTTTTAATCGGAATGATTGATTAAACTTGATGAAAACATTATATGGAACATATGCGAGCGTCTCAAATATTTTGATGTTTCGTTTCTTTACCTTTTGGGTCCGACGAATACCTATCGCTCCTCTCTTGCATTGAGTCATAAACCATAGAAGTGAAATCACGCTGTTGTTTGTTGCTATAATTTTCACACTACATAGA
Organism: Uloborus diversus; assembly: GCF_026930045.1. Lineage (NCBI taxonomy): Eukaryota > Metazoa > Arthropoda > Arachnida > Araneae > Uloboridae > Uloborus > Uloborus diversus. Next base: position 118,841,538 of record NC_072733.1, read on the forward strand.
GTACAATTTACTTCCAGGTTCATTGCTGAAAAAGAGAAAGAATGGCGGGCGACCCAAAAATATCACGGGAAGTATGAAAAATTAAGTACTTAAAAAAATTTTCGTGGGTAAAGTTTGGCAGTATGAGGTTTACGCAATAAGAAAAAAAAAAAAAAAACAGCGGAATTTAACCATGCAACTTTATTTGTGCTGTGTGTAAATAAGGAATTTATGAAATTTGTGAAGAAAACTTCTCTTGTAGTAAGTGAGCTTAGAAATATTTTTGTTAAAAATTTCCTTTTTTGCAAAAATGAGAGTAAATGAAAAATAGACGCTTCTATTATTTTTTAATCTACGCATTTTACTCTGCACTTATAGCATAATTACAAGAAAATTCTTCTGCAATCAAACGATTGATGTATGCAGTATATCTTCATCTGAAGAAAAAAGTTCATTTAGTTAATCTAAGACAGTTCCTTGAAAGGTATTTTAAAGATCATTCTTTACATAAAAATTTTTTTTTCAAGGTTGATTGAAGCTCAACACAGAATAATTATGTTATGCTGTGTTTATATTTTGGTGAATTTGTTTTGCATTCATTTGTTAGCGATCATTTTAGTTCGTAGCAATATTTGTAATTCATTTTCGTAGCAATATTTGTAATGCCTCAAAAAAAAAAAAAAAAAAAAAAAAAAACCTCCCAAATTTTATTGTCTATGTGTGTGTGTGCGTGTGTGTGCACGTTTTTTTTTTTTTTTTTGCTTGTTATTTTTTACCTTGTACCCAAGGGGTTCGCCAACCTCTTTCGGAGTTTGGACGGGGTTCGCAAGGACGAAAAGGTTGGGAACCGCTGCCACAAATAAATATACTGAGAGGAATCTTTCGAAAGCTATTGAAACATGATTGTTTATCACCCCTTAAAAATAAACCATAATCAGTAACTGCCCTCAACCACAAAATTATCACTTCCCCTTTCACTCTTAGAAGCCTGCATTAAGATTCGCTATACTATTAAAGCAGAGGCCTCGGAGGGGGGGGGGGGGGTCCTGCTGCGCCGTTGGTCAGTAGTTTTTTTTTTTGAGAAATTTTCTACGCACCACAGATTTCTTTCGAAAAATGTTCTTGCTCAGTATTATATTTTGAATATCCATTGGGAAAATTTATTATCCATAATCGAGTTTATAATTTATATCCGGTAACATACATAAATATATTTTTATTCAAGGAACGCGTGCGTGTGGGCTATAGCCTTAAAAAATGTCAGAAAAACGAGTATTTTCTTTGCATTAATTGTAAACATTTTCTTTGTGTCCTGCTTAGAGATAAAAATAGTCGGAAAAAAACCGGAAAATAAGTTTTTTCCCCGAAGGGGTTTATTTCCCCTCCGGAAAAATTGAAAGAATGAATTTTTTCAACTTTTCAGGAAGTTTTAACTGAAATTTTCAGCAAAAAGTGATTAGAAACTTCTCATACTTAAATTCTGATGCAATTTCCTCCCCTCACCCCCTCTTGTATGTTGAAATACTGTCTAACTTTGATAATGCAAGTTGTTGTATGATAATTAATTTGCATATAGATCAAAAAGCATTTAATTCTTTTTGCAAAAAAAAAAAAAAAAAATCCTTAGTGAAGAATTTATTATCCTTCTTCATAAAACAAGCAAGCATATCTTTAATTACAGAACTATGTTTCTGCTGACTGTGCGAACCAAATGTACTGGGTGCGGCAAAAAAAAAAAAAAAAACAGCCAAGCAATTTTCCATGTAACTTGATTAAGAATAAATAAATTAACAAAACACAAAATAATAATAATAATATGAGAAGACCTTTAGCAATCCATAAATTAATTGGTTTCAAACTGGCCGCCTTTTGAAGTAATACAGAGGTGCCACTGCTTATTGAAATTTCCATTCAAGGGCTGCAGGTCATTTAATCAATCCTATTCCCTATAAAAGAAATTGGTTTAGAGAGTTCAAACTTAGCACGGCCGTATGAATAAACGGACACTCCAGTTTAAGTTTTGGTTCACTTTTAGAAACCATTACACAGTTTTGTTTGAGTTTTCTGTTGGAAAGAAAAAGAAAAACTAATTTAGTTTTGCTTTGAACTTAGACTAGTTTGGAAAAAACAAAACTCAATAGCATTCATTTTCAAACAGTAAAGTTACATTGTAAGGAAAGGAAATCATACTTATTTTTCTTTCAAACAATATTATTTATGCTTGAAAGTCAAAAATTACAATTATTATTTCAAGTTTCAAGGCAATCTAAATATGTCGTTGTTATGATTAGACACACCATACCATTTATTGGTTGAACGATGAAACCTTATTTCTCTGGTGTTTGACCAAGAAAGCTTTCAGTTATAAAAAAAAAAAAAAAAAAAAAAAAAATGTTTTTCTAATTAAACCTACCTTTATGTGTATTTCTGGCAAGCAGAAAAAGAAGATGTGTGGATTGCATATATTTTTTAACACTTAACTCTTTATATGTTCCAAGAAACTTGTGCATTTCATTGTACTACATGCAACGTCCGGATGCATACATTTATGTGTGCAATTTTTGATTACGTTTTTCGAATTTAGCCCGGTACAGTCGACTCCCGCTACAACGCGATTCGACTTACGCGAAAAAGCCATAACGTAACGCGAGTTTTTCTCGAGTAACGAATTTTAGTTCAAAAACGAATTTTTCGCTTGCAACACGAATTTATTTGGAAAGGAATAGTGGTGGAGTATTGCTAAGTTTTTTTTTTTTTCGTTATTGGCTTCTAAATACTGACTTCGTGAAAGTACTTTCATCCTTTTAGCATCACTCTGTCTACGCAAGTTCCCGCACACCTCACTAGTTTAAACATCGCTTTATTATTGTGCATAAAGAACCACTCCACATTTTTCATTTATTTATTCGGAATATAAAAGTGAATGAAGTATATTGGCATCTAAGATCTGTTCCGTCTGAAGTTTGTGAAAGATGGAAATAAAATTAGAAAGTTCCAGACAAATTAGGAAAAATGGAAGATCTTGATGTGCTTGAACAACTAAAAAGTGCGTCGAAAGTAGCTCGACAGTTAGGTATGAGTCAGTTCTCCATACGTTCAATTAAAAGTCAAGAAAAGGCATTCCGTAATAGTTCAGAATTTAGTTTAAAATGAAGCTCGCTTAGTAGTGTCTAATAAAAATGCAAACAGTATGAAATTGGAAGCTGCTCTTGTATTGTGGATTTTCGAGTCCCTAAAAGAGGGGTGTTACCATAGATGGAAACGTTATAAAAGTAAATGCGAAGCTTCTGTATTTTAAAATTTATTAGAATAAGATCTCATTGTGCAGCATAAATCACCATCTTCAAATTTTAAGTTATAAATGTAACTATAATTGTATCTACTGTACAGTACTATTATGGCGCATCGCTTAGTTATTATTACTACATACTGAACTACCGCACTGCTTTTATTTTATATCTCTCTCTCTCCCATTGATTTTGTGCATTGTAACAGTACTTTGAATAAAATATGACAACGTATATAAAGTACAAATTTCTCAATTTGTACTTTATATACGTTGTCATATTTTATTCACTATGCAGTACAAAGTTTTCGACTACTTTTTATGTAACAGTACTTTATGTTGAATAATGCAGCTTTTTTTAAAAATACAGCAAAACTACAGCTCTTTGTGTAAGGAACAGTAATACTCGTATTTTTAGTTAAAAAATGGTCTAAAACAGTTTGAAAGTTGTTTGAAAATGTCTAATATAATTGTAATTGGGTATGTTAATAAAAACTCATATACGTACTCTTTTCCACAACGCGAAATTTTGACTTACGCAAGGAGTCCTTGGAACGCATCCCTCGCGTAAGTCGGGATCCGAGTACCATAGAAATTTTTTTTTTTTTTTTTTGTAAGCATTAGTGGTAGGTAAGTAATGTGAAACGGGGAGCTGATCTCGAGCTTCTGAAATTTCCTGCAATGATCGGTATTTTGTAAAAGTTCATCTATCAAAAAGCGTTTTTTCACGTATTACTTCTATCAGCATTCTGTATTGAATTCACGTATTTAATCCAAAAGAATTTCAATTAGTTTTGCTGTGTGTAAATTTTTTTCGATACATAATTTTTTTTGGTAAAAATCCGCGAAAACTGATATTTAGCAATCACAAATGCCCTGAATCCAAGAGTGCCCTCCCCCAAAATCGTAGCGCATTCCTTAAATACTAAGGAGGACCTCCCTTAAAGGAGACAGAAACCACTTGACCTCCCCCCCCCCAAAAAAAACCCAATTAAAACATCGACTTAGCCGTCTGTCTGTGCCATGCGACCCTGTGCAAAAGGATCATTTAAATCCCTGAACAAAAAAAGACACTGCGAAGAAAAAGAGGAAACGTGTTTATGTGAAGCTGTGAAGAGCTATGTTTTCTGCTTGTACAATTTCCTGTTAAATCATTTTATTTTTATTAACGGCAGTGAAGAGAGAATTAAGCTTAGTGTGTGGCATTTCTTAAAGAAGCAAGGAATGCGTCATATGTAGTCAAAAAAAAAAAAAAAGTTATGTGTTTTTATTTAGGTTAGTTGATTCCTCTTATAATTGGTACTCAAGATGTTTTCTTTTTAACTGTAGCTGTTTTCGTAAGAGCGCGTGTTGTTTTCCTTAAGTGAGATTCTTTTTAAAAATAGTAGTTGACAGTCAAAGTCATATTAAGAGTTAAATTGTTTTAATGAGTGCTTGTGCGATAAGGCTGTTCTTTTGGAATAGACAATGAACTGTGATTTTATTTTCCACGCATCCCAGGTCAAAATTCATGCTAGAATTTCTTTGCTAGCATAGCGTCACATGCTTATTCCCAGCAAGTAAAACAGCATAAACTAGCATGAATTTTTGCTAGTTCTAGCAGACTTGGTAGCATGCCATGCACTGTTTTGGCCCACTTTTTATGCTAGCTAGCATAAGACTTGCTGGCATGCTATGCAATGTTTTGGCCCACTTTTTATGCTAGCTAGCAAAGGACTTGCTAGCATGCCATGCACTGTTTTGGCCCACTTTTTATGCTATCTAGCAAAAGACTTGCTAGCATGCCATGCACTGTTTTGGCCCAATTTTTATGCTAGCTAGCATAAAATTTCTAGCTTGTGCTGCTTGAATAAGTTGCTAACCTAGCAGTAATTGACTAGCACCACTTGCTGCTATTCTAGCAGTAATTGACTAGCACCAGATGCTATTTTTTCATTGCTAGATACCATTCATTGCTTTTTTTTAGCTTTTCTAGCAAGATTTCTACCACATGTTGCTTTAATTTTTTGCTAGTTCTAGCAGACTTGCTAGCATGCCATGCATTGTTTTGGCCCACTTTTAATGCTAGCTAGCATACAATTTCTAGCATGTGTTGCTTGAATAAGTTGCTAGCCTAGCAGCAATTACTATCACTACTTGCTGTTATTCTAGCATATATTTACTACCACAGGGTGCTAGTTTTTCTTTGCTAGCAATCATCCAGTGCTCTTTTTTTAGCTTTTTTAGCAAGATTTCTACCATGTGTTGCTTTAATTTTTTGCTAGTTCTAGCAGACTTGCTAGCATGCCATGCACTGTTTTGGCCCACTTTTAATGCTAGCTAGCATACAATTTCTAGCTTGTGTTGCTTGAATCAGTTGCTAGCCTAGCAGTAATTTACTACCACCAGCTGCATTTTTTCCAGTTACCTTCCATATTAGTTGCTTTCCTAACATGATTTTTAAAATCTGTTGCTTTTAGTTTAGGCTTTTCTACCATCCTTTTCTCGTATTGTTTCTGATTATGTTTTTGAACGTTTTTAAAAATGTTATTTTTTTTGTTGGCTGCTGGTAAGATAACTTTATTTATACTTCTTTAAAATTTCCCCAAATTATACTTCTCAGTGTTGGCTTTTTCATATCGTCAACATTAAAAGTTAAAAATTAGTTTTTGAAAAACTTTTAAATGTGCCTCTATTAAAAACATGCCTCTCTTCATTTAATGTTTGCTAACGTTTTTAGCTCCACACTGTAAAAAATATCCGTTCTATTTTGAACCAATTTATGGTGCACTTGTACAAATATCGCGAAAAAGAGGTTCAACTAAAATTTTTCAGAAGCGATGATGGCTCGAAATCATGGTGCAACCGCTCGAAATTACGGATCTCACCGTATTTCAGTTCAACTAACGAAGTGAAGTGAAGTTACTCACCGGCCATCATCTTTATTTACTTTCCGCGGCGCAGCACAGAATTTAAAGCTGCAATCCAAAGGTTTGTAATATTTTGATGTACTTGATGTTACTATGATTACTTTATGTTTCCATATTTAAATATCACAAACGCAGATAATTTAGACTGTAAAATATTTGTATAACCTTCATTATTTTGACTTTAGTAATGCATTTAAAGTTTCGCTTAGGCTTAGCTGTATTATATTTAGAGCTTTGCTTATAGTAAGTGTGTGCCTGTTTGTAGACTCATGGTTTGAACAGTGGTTGGAAAAACTAATTTTTTTTTCGTAGAGAACTACAACTACTTTATTACAAATGTAGTTAACTTCAACTACAACTACTTTTTTCAAAATGTAGCAGCTACAAACTACTTTTGAAAAGTAGTCGCTACTTCGCTACTTTAAAAAAAAAAAAAAAATAAGTAAATAAAAGCATACACATATACACCGTTTGAGGATTGAACAAAAAAATTCAAAAAGTGGTTTAGATTAATAAAGTGGCTCATTTGAACATGGAATATAACAAAGAATTATTTATTCTTTCATTCCTTTATTGAGCCAATACTGAGCCACTTTGTCATTCCAAACATTTTCTACGATTTTTACAAATATTCGCTGCAAGATAGGATTGAAAAAGTTGAAGGAATTCAACCTTCAAGTTTTTAATCCTTTCCTGACAGTGAATATTTCATTCAAGAAGTGCAAAGAAAATGTAAATAAATGCAGTCATTTTTTGATTAAAAAATGTTATGTAGGCATACATACTATATTTACATAAAATTGATTTAGATGATGAAAAACATCTTTTAAAAGAGAAAAACTTTAATTTTCATTATAGGAGTTAATTTTATAGGAGCTTATATTTTGGAGGAACTAGTTAATTGATTTTGAACTTCAAGCTAGGGATCCGGACCTTATACCTCAAAACTCAAATTTTGAATTGGTAGCCAATGGCTACCAGATCCTCACAAAATGGTAGCCAAATCTCAAAAAATGATAGCCGAATTTTATTTTAATTTAAATTTTTTAATTAATTTTATTCCGTTTATTTATTTAGTATGTGTGTATACGTTAAACTACGCACTGCTTCTAATATTAAAGTTGAGCCAAAGTACAGTTCGATCACGCTCTCAACCTTCGCATTAAATAAAACCATTTCATTGTGTTACCATATGCTATCTACCCGCGCTCAACCGATCAATATTTTGGTTCAACCTCGCACTAGTCTTTTGCGCGAGCGAGACTCATTCTAGATTTCAGCTTTCACCATTCGTGCGGGAAGAAAACGACGCCGCTTTATGGTTCATTCTTTCCCCAAACAGAAGAGCCAGCAAATGTTCTCCCGATTTTGGTTCGATGTTTCACCGATATTTTTTACAGTGCAGAAGGCTGGAAAGTAATTTGTTTCGATTATTAATCAATTCATAATTTGTTGAACTGTAAAATATCCTTGTTTGAAATTCCCCCAAAAAAATTAATTGGTTTTCTATTTAAAAAAAAAGTCATACCAAAAAAGTTTATATTTACTTTTAAAATTCTAGTTTTAAAGAAGAAATGAAAATGTTAACCTTTTTTTGTTCTTTTGAACCACTCCTGGTTCTTTATTACTGCTATGTGTATATGACTTTGTAACATGCATATAATACATTTTCACTGTACTCTCAGATCATTATCTTGACGCTTAGTGAGTAGCATCCCCATAAAAAAAGGCAGAGTTGTATAACACTTCCTCCCCTTTTTGTGTGTAAAGTTTTTCATGCTGTTGATTATTGTTCAATCTTATTTTATCTCTTCACAAAATTCAAGTTAAAATTATGTCAAAGTTTTTCTTTTTGAGAATACCTGAAGATTATTTTTATGTATGAAACATTTTTCTTGTATATTCATTAAAATATCAATAATGAAACTAATAATGCTGCATTACAGCAATTAAAAATATATATATTTAAAAAATAATAAAAAGGTTCATGTAAAAAGTAATTAATGTTTAAATAGTAACTGTCAACAATTTTTTTAAATTTCAACCTTCATGTCTTCTTTTATTATATTGTAGCTTAATAAATAACTTATAAATATTCTTATCACAAACACTAAGTTATCAAAACCATCCTCTATTTCAGGATTTCACAATGCACATTTAATGCAAATTATTTAGTAACAATTTGCATTGATTAGTTTCTTTTGTTCTAAGATGACCTGTAGAAATTTTACCTTACAAAAATGCTGCATTAAGCCTGAAAAAAATCGTTTAACAACATATCAGTATCTACTTATCAGTAAATCAATAAAATTAGTGTCGGTCTTGTTATACACACATGGTATTTTATTCAGCAAGTTGAACTCAATGTAAAAAAAAAATGACTAAAAAATATACACACCAATTTATAAGAAACATTTATTTCTGAAACAAGTAATACAGAAAATATATCTTACAACGGGAAAAAGAAAAGTCATAATCATGAAGAGCCAGAAGTTACACCACTTAACTTTTCTGCACCTTTTGCCAATCCTAGATAGATAAAAGAAACATATGAAAACAAATAATTAATTCAAATGCCTTGAAGTATAATTATAAAGGGATGAGTGGATGGGGAGGGGAATGAAACACCTTAACTTTCTGAAAGTTTATTTCCTTTCAGCCCCCCCCCCCCCCCCAAGAACATGTTTTATACCTAACAACACTTGGCTATCTTTAACAGAAATAAATTTTCGAAATTGCAATAAATATCTCAAAAAAGTATTTGTTACAACCCTTATTAATAATCATTACACAATTAGAAAAATCATGACGCTTATTGTTTACTGCATGTACAAGCAATGTACTTCCATGCTTCATAAATATTGGGAAAAAAAATTGCGATGAAGTGTTCTCTGTTTCATTAACACGGTTACCACTAAAGTCCGGGGGGGGGGTATTCCTAGTGTTTTCCCCATATGAATATGCAGTTTTAAAATGAGAGAACACTAATATTAACATTTATTTGTTGATAGCTTCATTACAGGGGGGAAAAACAATTAAGAATAAGAGGAAGTAAAGAAAAATTTATTATATTTGAAATAGCAGCATGGTAACTGACATTTAGGCTGATATTTTTATTAAAAAAAAAAAAAAAAAAAAATTAGCCATGTATTGCTTACATCTTAAAAGAAAAAAGTTAAACTGAACAGAATAGACAACTTATCTCAATCTCTTTGAATTAATTTTGCACAATTCAAGCTATATGTCAATAAAAACATAATGTAACCTATTGTTCTTATGACAGACATTTTAATATTTACTTAGGTATAAAAAATGTAATTAATTTTTTATTTCATTTTCATTATTTATTTATTTTGTAGTTAATATGTTTAGACATTGCGTTTAGCAACTTAAATTTCTAAAATTGGGAATTTCTATTGGAATAGTAAAATTCCCAATTTTAATGGAAATTTTTAAAGTTCCCTGAATTTTCCCTGTTTAAAATTTAACTTATATGAGTACAAAATTTAAATAGGAAGTCGAATATTTCAGTATTTTGTTAAAATTATAAACTATCTAATGTTGTCTAAAAACCTTCGAAACCGAGATTTCTATCACATCAGCTGCTGCATTGAGAAAGGAGATAAGATGCTTTTTGTGGTAAATTGTAAGATTAATTTAATATGATAATTATTCCAAATTTCCCCTAATCAAAAGGTAAATAAGTATTCCAAGAAGGCACTTTATATCACCACAAAGAATTTTTTAGTACAATAATTCAGTACACTGGGCTTGTTATATTATTGAACTCATTTAACAGTAAAATTGAACTACCATCATGTTGAGAGTTGAACTCAAATGGGAAATATAAAAAACACAGGATTTTGTTCAAATTAGCCATTATTCGTAAGAACCGTGAATGAGTGATAACTGTGAAAAATAAAGAAATGCTTTTAAAAATATTACTACTAATACCTATTGTAATCTAATTAGTCGTACATTCAGAAAGTTGTACATACATTTGAAAAAGGAAGGTGATAATGGATAATTGCTGAAATTGAAATGCCCACAGGTAAACAAATGGACGGGCCTCTAATTTTTTCTCAATATACAATGATGCTTCTACTACCTAACAAAATGGTGTATTATTTCTTAAAAAGGAAATTACAGTATTTAATCATGGACACTTTAAGTAAAGAAGTCAAATTTTTGTTCATCTTGAGCCAAGACTTTCAATCAGTGGTGTTTCCTTAGGGTATACTCCATATACCCTCAAGCTTCAAAAATTTTCAAATTATGCATATCATCGCATACACATACTGTGTATAGTGGATTACCGGGAGTATACCCTCAGAAAAATTGATGGTAACATCACTGCTTTCAATTTAATGTATGTATTATAATGAAATTTTTAATTTAAATAGCTAAACTTAACCTTATTAAACAAGTTCAACTGTATTTGACATGCTGACTCTTGAGAGACACACAAGGTTTTAGATTAAAATACACTGATTAAGAGAATAAATAGCATCAAATTGAAATATTGCTAAAGAAAAAAAAAAGATAACAGCACTTCACTGACATGTGCAGGAAACTAATATGAATAAGAAAATAATAATCAAATGACTGGGAATACGATTCAAAGGTAACAAACTAAAAAACACAAGGAAATAAAGAATTAAAAAATAAAAAAGATGTATTCAATTTTTACAATCTACACAACTATAATTAAGGTAAAATCTACTGAAGTACAAAATTCCACTCTAATTTGTATAGCAGATAAAATTTAATAGATTGCTATAATATCGAGAGTAATCGAGCAAATCAGATTGTAAAACCTCAACATGAAATATTGTACCACAAAAAATATAATTGCACTGAATACCATATTCTACAGAATAAATACCAAATATTTAGTAAATTACCGCCCATTAGCCAGGGCTAAAGCAGAAATACGTGAAATACACCGCCAGCTCAGTCATTTCCAGCCGAGGACTGCAGTTTCGTGATTATTAGCACTCACGTATATTTCACGTATTTCTGCTTTAGCCCTGGCTAATGGGCGGTAATTTACTGAATATACCTCGCCTCGCGTTCAATCTTCGAGTTGAAGCAAACCATTGCTTCGGTCACTCGTCTGGTCTGCTAATTCTATATTAGCTACCAGTTTGTTTCACACTCTTGGCTTCCTTAAGAGGTTTTCCATCTCCAGCTCAGTCACTTTCCTATGCCCAGCTGATGAGTGCTAATAAGCACGAAACTGCAGTCCTCGGCTGGAAATGACTGAGCTGGCGGTGTATTTCACCAAATATTTGTTTAAATTTTTTTAGCTTACATTTTACAGCAATTCAAAATTGAAAATATTAATCCATTTTGGGTAATGTAAATTAATCTACAATAAATATAATTATTACTAATCATTTCAAAAGCAAAAATAAATTAATACTATAAATAGCTAATTTGGTTTATGTTTATTTGCAATTCCACATAAATGGATAATTACTTTCTTTCCTGATATACGATTTGGTGACTGTTAAGAGTGTCTCATTTTATGAAAAAATCTCCCTTTACCCAATAGATGGCGCAAAATGTTGCACCCTGGTTGTGACGACAGCATCATGCTCGTTGTACGTTTTAGCCGCAAACTAGTTTTACAACTGACAGGATTTACGCGACATCCAGAAAAGGGGACTAGCCCTTCATTTCCAAACTCACTCCCTATGGAAGTGGATCGTTCCATTACTATTGCAGGTGGGGAAAGGAAGAATATTTCTTCCTGAATTTTAAATAGTGGCGCCATCTACTGGTTTCAAATTGAAACAGCAATAATTTCTTTTCAAGTTTTTTTTTATATTTTAAAATAAAATTTTTCTACAAGCTGAGGTACTACTTCACTCCTGGAAAATTTTCCTTGTTCGGCAAATATTCTCTAACGACGATTTGGCGACATCTTTGCAAGATTGATTTCCAATGTCAGAATATCCGTTTTTATAAGATCGATATGTGTCTAACCATTTTATCATTTGGCACAAGTTGGAATTCTGTTCCGCAAATTAAGAATTTCTGCCCTCCCAAATTTAAGTTGGGACGCCCTGCCAACGAGTTACATTTCTTTTGTTCTAATTGTACTTTTGAGTCATTATTATTATAAAATCACTTTCTTCTCTACTTAATTAATTTTTTAGCAAAACAAACAAAAAAAAAAAAAAAAAAAAAAGAGCAAAAAATGAATAGTATATTTTGCTTACAGAAAATTATTAAATCTGTACTCGGTTCATTTTTTGAATTTTTTAGCAAGACTTATGAATACTTGATTATAGTACACATTGAGTTTAAGAATTTTATGAAAATTTTGATTTGTATTTGTATTAGCTGTATTTTAAAGGATTGATCTATTGTCTTTGATTAATCATGACATAGAATCTACTAGAATATATAATTAAAGATATCATTGATTCAATTTATCTAAATTTAAGATTCAATTTTTTATTCTTTTTTTTATGAATAACTGCCGAAAACGTTTTCATCACCAAAGTTCATCCAAATTATTTTATACACAATCAAATATTTAACTAAAGATGCTATCTTAGTTCCTTTTAAAGTAAGCATTCTGCATCATTAATCATCAACTTAATGCAAATATATGTTATATTGCATGAGGTTCTGCCTTAGCCCTGGCTTAGGTGCAGTAATTTACTGTCATAACCTTAATGTTTCAGTTCACTTTCATCATCCAAAATCCGTTCCGAGTCGTCAGCATTATTGTCTGAAGTCAATATTTGATCCGTATCCATTAATTCACTATCCAAAATCCGTTCCGAGTCGTCATCCAAATTTATTGAAGTTGGCCCTGAAAACGGCCTTTTTGTTTTAAAATGATCAGACATGGCAAAATAGCACGCTGTAAACAAAATCGTAGCCACAGAATATAAAAGAGCGCAAAGTTTCTGAGCATGCGCATTAGTTTGCTTCGAGAGCAGCGAAGATCTCTACCTTCCCCACCTGTAAGGGAAATGGAACGATCCACTCCCGTAAGGAGTGAGTTTGGAAAAGAAGGGCTACTGAAAAGGGGACCTCTAAACCGGAATTTGTGTGGAGGAGATATTGTTCTTCAGAGGAGTCAGTGAGGAATGTCTTTCATTGTTCGAAACACACCCCTCAAGTGCCTTCAGGCATTGACAGCGCGAAGGAATCGGAAAAGCAAACAAAACCGCTGCAGAGAAATGAGATGAGAGCATTTTTGCTTCGATTTGAAGTTTAGATCAGAAATGATTTCGTTATACCAAGGGTTCACCTTTTTAACCGCGGAAACTTCGGTAAATTTATCGCAACATATTTTAGAAATGTCTTCTTTTTGGCTATTAAATCTACTAATAAAAAATTGTCAATCTAATGTAGTTTTTTTTTAAATATTAATCTTTAGAAGCTTTGTTTCCTTCATGCTGCATTTATAGAAATTGCTAAATAGTAATAGAAAAGACTGGAAAGTTTGTTAAATCAGACTTGGACAGTTTAAAAGAAAATTGTCTTTGAAAGGTCACATTTTTTTAATCTTTACGAGGAATTTTACCTTTTGTTCATGACAAAGGTCCACAAAAATTACCATGGAATTACAGAGAAAACTTGGTGGTACGAATCTTTTAAAATTTTGAAGAAGAAAACATAGTTTTTTACGGCATTTAACAGGGCCCAGTCGTGCAAAGAGGGGGAGGAACAGCTCCCCCCCCAGAGATCGATCTTAGTTTTCGCCTAACTTGGAAATAGTCGGGGGGGGGGGGCTACGGTGAAGAAACTGCAAATTGTGATAAAATTATGAAACTCGGCATGCTTGTAGACATTGTATAAACAAAAATTTTATAAAGGGGAGGCATTCCAAAATCCCCCCCCCTGGCGGCCATTTTTGGTCCAGAACCAAAAACGGCGATTCTTTTTAAATTTTCGTTATTATAATTTTTTTAATCATTGGTTGTGTCATTCCATGGATGTTTATTACATTTTTTACTATTTAAAACTCCAAAAAAATCTAATTTCAGAAATAACTTCACAAAAAGTGGTTTTTTAAAAATAAAATCAATATTTTTAAATTATGAGTTCTCTGAAGTGAATTTTTCCCCCCATAACAGAATTACAGGTTTCTGAATTTGAAGATACATTACATTTGTGTTATATCAAATTAGGATTCCAGTTATCCAAACTCTAATTGCCCGAACTGTCCAATTATCCGGTCATGATGCCCCTCGTTTTAAATGACTGAGCACGCATAATTGAAACTATTTGCGAAGGGTATAATAGAATAAGGACTTGAAGAAAAAAAGAGAGAAAAATTAATTTTAAGACAACATAATTCTAATAGAAAGAAATTTAAAGTTGAATTTTAAATTTCTGTTCATTATTATTATCACTATTGTTGCTGTTTTTAATTCTCCGTCATCCAATTGATCATCAGTAAGCTTTTTCTCATTTTATAATTTAAAAAAAAAAAAAACATATATATATATAAACAAATTCAAGTTTAGGAGCACCGTATCAAAGCTGGTGCTTTTAAAATGAAAGTTTATTAGATCATAGATTTCAACTAACTTTAGTATCTTTACTTTGAACTTGAAGTAGAAACTTTGAAGGAGTTGATTTTGTGTGTGTGTGTGTGTGTGTTATATACGAATATACGTGTACAATATACGAATTTTGCATTAACTTATCCAATTATTTAAGACATTTTTAAACACCCTTTAAACTGTTCCAGACCATTTCTTAACAATATATTACCGTTTCTTGCATAAACAGCTGAATTTTTACCGTATTTTTAAAAAAACAGCAGTATTCAAACGATGCACAATATCAATTATCAATGGGAGAGAGACATGAAAAAAAAGAAAAAAAAAAAAAAAAAACAGTACGGTACATACAGTATGCAGTAATAATAAAGCACTACACTGTAATAGTACTATACAGTATTGCTGTGCTATCTTCGATCAGTGGCGGATTTACATTCTTTTCAGGGGGGTGGCTGGTTGAAAAACGTGAAAGCCATATTCCTCCCCTCAACCCACTATGTAGGGGGGAGGGAATCAATTGCCCCCTTTTAGCCTGTATTTTAAATTTTAATCACCCCTATCGCCCCTCACAAACTTATCGCCCCCCTCAAGAGTTAAATCTCCCTTTTGGGGGCTATCACCCCCAGGGTTAGAAACCACTCTTCTAAGTCATAGCAAAATGTATCATCATAACAGTATAGTGTAGTCCATGGAAGAAAAAGGTTGGAAGATACATATAGAAATATAAAAATTATTAATGTTCAAAAAAGAGGGGAGGGGCGAGCTTCGGTTTCAAATTAAAAAGTGGGTAATGCTGTCCATCTTCGACTACACTGTCTCAACTTAATTTAAAGCAAATTTGTGGAATGTACTTGATTGAAATTAATAGCGAAAGCTAGTAATTCCTTTAATTCTATATTATTGGTTTTCGAAAATGACAGTTACGGAGGGGGCGGTCGTCCCCACCACCCCCCTGGTAAATCCGCCACTGCCTTCGAACCATTTTTTAGAGTTTCAAGCGTTCAAGAATTCGTTATCTTGTCACAAATTTTCACTTTTTCCTTTTATCTTCACAAACATAGCATGAAACAGCGTGCTTTGGTGCAGAATATTTCATCACCTTTCATATTTTGAATTTAAAATATTAAAAGAAAATTGCGGAGTTGTTATTTATACACACTAACAAAGCGATGTTTTGACTAGTGCTTGGTGGGAACTAGAGCAGTTAGTGATGCTAAAAGGATGAAAGTATATTCACGAAACTAATATTTAGTAGTAAATAGCGAAGTCGTCATTTTGCGCCACGATTCCTTTCCAAAAGTTTTCGTGTTGTGGGTGAGAAATTAGCGTTAGCTCTAACATTCGTTACTCGAGAAAAACTCGCGTTATAGGCATTTGGCGTAAGTTGAATCGCTTTGGAGCGGAAGCCGACTGTATATGAGAGATATAAATGTTCAATTTTGATTGGGGAAAATGTAAATTTATCATACATTTCACGACAGTATATTTTTGAGTATTATAGTTTAAAGTTGGTTGTATTCAAAACGTTGATCAGAATAAAACATGCGTCTTGTTTTGCCACAATGACTTGAGCAGAAAACGGACAACCAAGTTAGAAAACTTACTTATTGGATTTAGTTCAAGCACTTCTCTGCTTCCCAAACGTGATGAAATTTTAACTAAATACTGTTTTTTTTTCCTTTTGTTTTAGCGAGATTAGTGAACTCCCCCCCCCCCCTCCTTCGATGATGAGTAGTCATTTGATCGCCATCATTTTTATTTGGAGGAGAATGGAATATATACTATGACTACGAGCATTCTTCTGAAGGGCTAGAGAGGTGAAAACAAGGAAAATATGTAGCAAAAAGAGAGATCCAATGGGGTATTCCCCCAAAAATATTTTAAAAATCAATAAAACGATCTATCCTTCCTGGATTTCGTTTCAAAGTTTATTTCAGGTCCGTCATTTGGGAAATCAGGGTGAGGAGGGGCCATTGGAACCCCCTGGATTTTAGAAATATTTTTAAAAAAATAGTCTTTTTGTTCGTATTTTTTGTTTGTTCTTTTAAATATTAGGCAAATGTTTGGATAGGTAGCCTCTCCCCCGGAATTTTTCCGGAATTGAAGTCTCCAAAACGTATTTTAATCAAGTTTTAGTGATTGGGGGGGGGGGAGAAATGATTGGGGGTAATATGAAGGAAACTTTGGAAATTTAAGTTTCAGAAATAGAACAGTAGATTATCTTTGATGGCAAGGCGAAACGATCGGAGACCCTCACCCGGAATTTTTTTTAAAATTTAAATTCTAAAAAGGAATGTTTGTAAGGTCTTTAATTATGCAAAAGGAATAGAAGGCACTCCTGTGAAATTTTTCCGAAATTGAAAGCTTAAAAATCCATTTCTTTGCTATTTTTAGGGAATGGGATAGGGTTCTAGGAACTTCTCGAAATATTTCCAAAATTAAGCCCTGAAAACGCAATTACATGACATCTTTCAGGATGAGGGTTGGGGTTAAGAGACTGTCTCACAAAAAAATTCGATATTGAAGTTCCAAAAACGAACTTTCAGACAATTTTGGATAATGTTATAGGGAGGTTTTTTTCGACTCTTTCGCGGCAATTTGTAGGGATGCAAGTCCGTAAACCAAAATGAAATAATGCTGAGGGATCATCAGGCTCTTTAAATTCGCCACTACGCTCAAGTATTGATGCTTCTCTAAAATGATTTTTTTCCTCTACATATTTTAGTTTTTAAACTGTTTAATGATATGTTTTTGAATGTGTTCCCTTATAAGAAATTCTTCGCGCCTCCCTTGGAAGTCACAACATGCTGCCATATTTTTTTCTCAATAAAAGTTGTACTATACACATTCATATCTTTAGCATAAAAATGTTTGTAATTACTTTGGTATAAAGAAAAAAGCTTTAAAACTAACATTTAACTATGTCATTATCATTACTACAGATAGATTGTGTTTGTCAATTACTGGCGTTGAAGGCATTTTAGATCAATGCATGTAATCGACCAACCTTCAATAACGAACAGCATAAATGGATAGTTATTAAATGCATTTTTTTTCCTTCACTGAGAATAAGTATTGATCAGCATATCTCAGTAAATGAACCTGTAAAATTAAATTTAACCTAGAAAAAGGCGATTCAACATTTTATCTGATAACAATTTGCACCAGTAAGAAAAGTGACTTCCTTGAAAACTTCTAGATGTCTCTGTAAGTATATCGTGCGTAACCTTCATAATGGTCCAATCAAAACCTTTGTTACAAGTTAGTTCAACTTACTGGCTGATGGTCAGTAACTCGCGGATCACACTATAATACTTCCTGTGCAATTTAAATAAACGCTTATCAATATAATGTTTACTTAATCTGTTACTTTTCCAAGTCTAAAACTTTAAAGTATAAAATTGAGATGAAGATTTACTTAATCCATTTGCACAATTTTGACATTTTTATGCTTGTATTTGCAATTTATTCCCAGAATTTTAAGCTTTGTCTTAAAATTTTGATACATTCAAATATAAAAACCATTAAACGTTACATAATATACGAAGTACCTACTTTCTAAAAAAGTTTCGTGTCTACAAGGTAATGATTTGAGCCTATTACGCGTACGCACACAATATGTAAAAATCTTTACTTTTCAAGTTCATTTTTTTTTGAAAGTTCATATATTATCATACATAATACTTTGCTCTTTGTTATAAAGGGCAAATATATGCACAAAGATGTCACACCTGCGCAAATGGATTGAGCAAGGTTTTTTTTATTAAATAAGAACTATTTTCAGATCATCTTTGTCCTTCGTTAACATTAGAAAATATTAATTACTTCTTGAAAAATAGTTAAAATCGTTGTTGAAATAAAATATCACGAAATTTTAATGATCTGTGTTGCGTCAATTTAGAAAGATATTCATTGCGGATTAGGAAAGATTCTGTGGCGAGCACTCGTAGGCCAACCCTCCACTTCTTGTTCACCCACCTGTTTCTAACAACACGGAAAATACACACGGGGACGTCCTCCCTCCCCCCTTTCTCTTTCCTCGACTACAATCACTGCCGCCTCGAGCACAAGCTACAAGCACTGACATCCGATACCACTGGCCATCACTTCAGGCACACGCATGGAAAGCCTCACTTTTTCGCAAAAATCTAGTTCATCTGCAAAACTCACTGATGGCGATATTTGTCCGGCGGCATCCCCACGCGATCACGAACAATTGGTTTTAGAGAAAAAAAAATCTAGACTGATTTATGAAGAATATGAAGGAATGAAACTTGTTACAGAAAGTTTATGGTCCATATGGAATCATTTATTAGCATAAAAATGAGAAAAAAGCCGAACTATTAATAAAATAGACCTTAATTTCACGTATCCTTACTTATTCGAGTTTTTGACGCCATCTATTAGCACTTTAGGCAACTATAAGATTAGTGGACAGAATCGAGTAAGTTTCAGAACACGTGAGCATTGAAAATTTTTTTAATGATATTTACAAAATATTTCAATTGCAATGCGTCTACATTGTTTCTATGGTTCAGAGAAAAAAATCTCGAATCTCTGTGTTTAGATGATTTTTCATGAATGTGTGTAAGAGAAATATTTCATATTTGACAAAAAGTACTTTTTAATATCATTTTGTGATAAATGTAGGTAACTCAGCAGCAATTTACTTCATGCACGCTGTTTTTTACACATT
The DNA here is from genome assembly GCF_026930045.1 of Uloborus diversus. Classification (NCBI taxonomy): domain Eukaryota; kingdom Metazoa; phylum Arthropoda; class Arachnida; order Araneae; family Uloboridae; genus Uloborus; species Uloborus diversus. The sequence continues at coordinate 118,860,942 of NC_072733.1, forward strand.
CATCTGATATAGTAAAAAGTTTCATTGCAATCCGGCGATTAGATTTTTTTTGTCGCTGTTTCCAAAGAGTCAAGTTTAGCATGTTTTTCTACCGGAACAGCCTTAATCACGACAATATGTTATGTCATGCTGTTTCCTTACAAATACAAAGTTGCTTAAAATATCATTAAATTACAATTCTTTCAAGTAAATTTCTGGGCTGTCAATCTTTTTGGTAACTGATAAAGTGTTATTCAGGGTTGGGTTTTGGACAGACAGGTGGTTTTTAGTCTATAACTGCCAACCAAGTGTTTTCCTTTCTTTTTCTTTGCTGTGTATTTTATATAAAAAGTTCGGCAATAAATTGATTTTGCATATTTATAACTACAACTTAAGATTATGTTTTTTTTTCCTGGCTAGTGTGCAATAGTTTTTAAAGCAGTTAGTAAGGCTAATGTACTGTGTCATAAGATTTTAAAATTTTACATACATACGTTTTCTTTTTACATTTACTTTGAGTGTGATAAAATTAATAAGTAAAAATATTGTATTGTGATTTTTTTCGATAGTAACTTTCATGTATAAAAAAACATGTTCGTTTATGAATTGTCGAATATTTAAATGTTTGTTACTTGGTTGCAAAATATTGAATTGTGTTGGAACCGAATATTCGGTTAGTAGGGTCAGGTGGGGTAAAATGGGTAAACCCATGGTCTACTTCTGGATTTTGAATCAAATATTTTTGTCAAAATATTTTGTTTCTATTTTTTTTTTTTTTTGTGTTATGTATACATTACATATGTTATGAGTAGAATTAAATGATTTTCATACATAATTTGATAAAATTTGTTTTTGAGAGGAGTGTTTATGACTATATGTTTTCTATACCCATTTTACCCCACGCAGGTGAGAATGGGTATTGAAGTCTAAGAAGCGATAAAAACGCATACTTTTTGTTCATTGCAATGTGATAATATAGACTTAAGAGTCAGTTAACAAAATTTAACTATTTAATGTAAAAAAAATAGTGCTAACAGTGAATTTGACAAAATATTAATAAGATTTCTTTCAATGCATGATATCCATACTTGTCATTCTTAAAAAAAGTAATGGCCTCTATAGTTAAATTCTGGCTCATTAAATTTTTTTATTATTTGATGTTTTTCAGTGAAATCCATGTTGTCTATATCAGGAAAAATAAAAAAATCCCCCACCTCGGATTTCTAAAAAATATTTCATCTCATTATACTTCCCTCAACTAGGGCCGGATTTAGGGGAGGGCAGGCAAGGCTACCGCCCCGGGGCCCCGCAATAAAGGTTTTACAAAACATCCTAACTTTCAAGGTGATCTTTTCGAACCCTGATTAGGGGCTTCCACTGCTTCGTAGCCCCCACACTTCCAAATCTGACCCTGCCCTCAACAGCCATATATTTGCCAATAAATTCTTTCTTGCTTGTTTCCTCTACACGTAATATTTATGCCCAGGCACCTGTGTATTTTTAGCACTTTCTATTCCAAATACTTCCTCTGAATGGAATTTTTCTTTTCCCACTATTTTTATTTTCTTGTTTTTTAATTCATTATTTTTTTCAATTTCAACTCTTAGCCTTTCTAAAACATCTTTGTCAATATTTCCTGTATTTGCTAGCATACATTTAAGTTGTTTTAAATAACTCATGTAGGTAGTTGTCAAATCTGAAGCTCTTGTTGAAACTGCAGACAATATTGCACTTTTCAAATCTTTATAAGGTGACAAAATGGTGCTTTGTGACGTATATTTTTTGGATTGAAACGTGGATGAGTTCTCAGAATTTAAAGGTACATTAGAGAAATTGGTAGCATCTGATTGCAATCAAATACAAATGTGTCCACCAGCAACAGCTGGGCCCAGCATATTCTGAAGAAATTGTTATTTTGTGCGCAAGTGCACACAAACTCTAGAATAAGTATACCGCTGGGTTCTTATTATTTGTTATGATGGAGCGAAGTTAATTTCATAAAGTTATGGCATTGCATACTTTTATGTTTAAATCGTTTTAAATTAACCACAAATGAATTAATACTCATTTCAAGGAAAATATACTGAATCTTTTAAAACAACTTGCTGGAATGATAAGCCCAACCATATACCCATTTTCAAAATATGAGATTAAAAATAGAAATTTTTTTGAGCAATCACGATTGCTTATTGTTCTCACTTGACTGTTTTGAATTCCTATCACTTTATTTTCCCCCCGCCACCCTCCGCATCATCACCGTCGACCGGCTCCTCACGATGCTGCTCCTATAGCGAAAGCCGTCTCCAGGTTGAATTCATGTCCTCTACACCCCCCCCATACAAACACACAACTACCCACACACTTATACCAGCACACAGACACAAACACACATAACCCCTACCCCACACACCTACACACATACCCCCTACACACACGCCTACATACACACTCGTGATTGCGAAAAACATAATTTGAATTCAAGATGTCAAAGTTCAAATTAATTTTTTTCTTTTTTTTTCCTTCCCTGTAAGTTGAAGCAGCAATAAAAATGTCCAACTAAAGATATTATGACACAGTAATAAAAATTTATAATAAAAAATCAGGATCTGGAGATAGAAGGACAACAGGCGGCTTGAATTTATCTATTTCAATTTGAAGTGTTACCTCACTAAAAAATAATCTATTGATAAAATATATTTTGTGAAATAGAATTCAGAACAGTCAAGTATAATGTCCAACTCAAAAAACGGCAAATTTAATTCAAAATAATTTGTTTTTAAAACCATATATTTTGACTACCCATTTTACCCCACCTGACCCTATGCCAAGTATGCAGTGTACCAAATATCAACCGAATATTCGGTGCATCTCTAACATTAGTTATATGTTTGTTCTGAGGAGGTGCAGTCACTCTTTTTAAATACCCTCTCCCCCTTCAACTGTACAATTCTTTCTTGAATTAAAGTTTACATACAGAATTTTAAACTGACCTGAGAGAAGTTTGTTTACTTGTCTTATCTCGTGCTGTGCAGCATCTGTGGTCACTCGAGCCATTCACATAAAACAAGGAAATTGAAATAAATTAATTGATAATAAATGTTATTCTGATATTTCACAAGGCAAAATAAGTAATTATGACATGGATAGCAAGACTAAAATTGGTTATAAAACTGTTAAAAATCAAGTAAAAAATGTTTAGAATAACAGTCCCCCCCCCCAAGAACTGACTATCTACTATGAGTGTTTGTTATAACTCTGGTTATTATATATATATATATATATATATATATATATATATATATATATATATATATATATATATATATATTCATATTTTATTGAATAAAAATGATTGTAACAAGAGATAATTTTAAGGAAGTAGATTCATTTTGACATTCTTATAAATTAAAACCTAAAATAAACTAAAACAAAAAACAATTTTGATTTTAATTTTTTTTTGTTTCTCAGAGGTTAGACTATAGATCACAATAAACAGAAATAAACTAGTAGATAAACACTTGCAACCAGGGTTGGCAAGGTTTTGGACACTATAGTAAAAACCCTGGTTTTTACCGTCCTGTCCAAAACCCTAGTGTCCGAAAGTGTCTAAAACTATATTTTATATTAAACATTTATTCAATGTGAACATTCAACTTATTTATGCAGTTGATTTTAATCTAATTAAATACACAGAAGTTGAATTCTTGACTAAAATCTCAATTTGTATGCATGAGTTTATTTTAATTAATTTTTTTTGATAATAGTAACCAAATTTTGATATTGCTTATGCATGTGTGCAAATGAAAGCAGGGTTGGCAAGGTTTTTACTGTCCTATTCAAAACCCTTGTATGTATCTAAAACTACATTTTGAGGAACTATATTTTGTGAGAAAATATCAAAAACTGAAAATATGTCAAAGTTATATGTTTTTTTGACTATTTAATATATTTATTCAATGTGAAAATTCAAGTATAAATATATATGTAACTTATTTAAACAGCTGATTTTAATCTACAAGTTGCGTAGAAATTAAAATTCTTCATTCAAAATTTCAGTTTGTATCCATGAGTTTTTTTCTTCCATAAACCAAAAATTTTAACAGTTATGCATGCGTGCTAAAGTGTTCAAAATATAGTGCAGTAAATGACTTAAACACAATAAATTACAATTTTTTTGTAGTTACTGAATGTATTATATTAAAAATATGAAGAAAAAAAATGGCACAAGTTTTAAAATACAAGTGTTTCGTCATCAATTTTCCTTTTTTATCTATGATTAAAAAAATATTTTTTGTTAAAACATTATGTAAAACTTATTTTTACAAACCATCAAAAAAAATTAACATTTTTTTTTCGCACCTAAATATTGCAAGTTTAATAACATTCCTGTAAGTTGTAAATGGAAATGAAATTAGTTGTCTTGGTAGTGTTTTGAATTTCCTTTTATAACTCTGCCAACTGTTAAGTAAGGAAGTTTTTATGCATTAAAGTTATTGGCAATCTTTTAAAGATATTTTTAACCGACGAAAAAACGGAGGAGGTTCTCAATTCGACACGTATATTTTTTTTTAATGTATGACCACGCATAACTTTTTACAGAACAGTCTGATTTTGATAATTCTTTTTTTATTGGAAAGGGTATACCCCGAAGGTGGTCCCATAAAAATTTTGAAAACAAAATCCTACCCTAAGGGTGGAAAAAGGGGGTTGATTTGTTGTTCACTCACAGATTTTTAATGTATGACCACACATAACTTTTTACAAAATAGTCCGATTTTGATAATTCTTTTTTTATTGGAAAGATTATACCCTGAAGTTGGTCTCATATAAATTTGGAGAAAAAATTCCTACCCTAAGGGTGGGAAAAGGGGGAGATTTGTTGTTCACTCACAGATTTTTTTATATATGACCACACATAACTTTTTACAGAATAGTCCGATTTAGAATATTCTTTTTTTTTATTGGAAAGGGTAGAGCCTGAAGTTGTTCCTATATAAATTTGAGGGAAAAAATCCTACCCTAAGGGTGGGGAAAGGGGGGCGATTAGTAGTTCACTCTAAGATTTTTTGATGCTGAATTGGGTATAAGAAAAAAAAAAAAAACCTCACGATGAATGAGATGCAGACTTGTATGTCTCTCGTGTGACTGTCTTGAGCAGGTAAACGACAGTATCTGCAGAAATGAGTTTTCGAGATATTTGAAGAATTGTGCGCTGGATTCAGTACTATCAACTGGGAAATGTTGGAATTATATTTTTTTTAGCGGAAAACAAATAAGTTAGTTTGTACAACAAAGCTAACGTACAAACAATGATGACAAAATGCAAAAAAAAAAAAAAAAAAAAAAAAAGATAAAATTGCAGTTATAGCCCTTTACCTGCACACGGTAGTGTAGACTTCTCAATCTCTGGTACTTGTGATTAGGGTTAGTTTTCAGTGCCAGTCGTCAAACATTTTTTATATTCAGGATTTGTATGAAAAAATAGGGCGAAGTTTAGTGATGGTGACATACTATTTTTAACCGACGAAAAAACGGAGGAGGTTCTCAAGTCGACACGTATATATATAAATATTTTTTTTTAATGTATGACCACACATAACTTTTTACAGAATAGTCCGATTTTGAATATTCTTTTTTTATTAGAAAGGGTATAGCCTGAAGTAATTCCCCTATAAATTTGAGGGGAAAATTCCTACCCTAAGGGGGGGGGGAGAGGGGGTGATTAGTTGTTCACTCCAAGATTTTTTGATTCTGAGTTGGGTATTACAAAAAAAAAAAAAAAAAAAAAAAAGCTCACAATGAATGAGCTTCAGACCTGTATGTCTCTCGTGTGTACTGCCGTGGGCAGGTAAGCGGCAGTATCTGCAGAAATGAGTTTTCGAGATATTTGAAGAAATGTGTGTTGGATTCAGTAGTACTAACAAGAAGAAAATGTTGGAGTTATATATTTTTTTCAGCGGAAACCAAATAAGTTAGTTTGTACAACAAAGCTAACGTACAATAGATGACAAAATGCAAAAAAAAAAAAAAAAAGAAAAAAAATGCAGTTACTGCCTTTGACCTGCCCACGGCAGTGTAGACCTCTCAATCTCTGGTATTTGTAATTAGGATTAGTTTTTTAACCGACGAAAAAACGGAGGAGGTTCTCAAGTCGACCCGTATATATAAGTTCTTTTTTTCATGTATGACCAGGCATTACTTTTCACAGGTTTATGAAAAGGCAGCATACGTTCGTCCTCAATTTCATTTGAAACTCGCTCTCTTATCAGATCTAAACGATGAGCGCGTTGCTCTTCACTCTCATTTGAAAGTCGCTCTCTTATCAGATCTAAACGATGAGCGCGTTGCTCTTCACTCTCATTTGAAAGTCGCTCTCTTATCATATCTAAACGACGAGCGCGCTGCTTATCACCTTCTTGCAATAACCTATCGTTATTGTAGCTTCTCATTCTCGACAGTCTTTCCTCGCGCTGACCTAAACTCTCCTGTGAACGTGTTAATGTAATTCTCTTTCTGTTTGCTTCCAACCTTTTTTCTTACTCATTAATAGATTATTCTAAACATCTTTTCCTCATCCGAGCAGCATTTTTTGTAGGCCTACCCATGTTAGTATATAAAGCCTGCTTTTTTAAAATTATTTATGTAACACAACAGATAATTGTTAAAATACGATTATATATATATATATGTTAATAGCTAAAGTGAGGTAGGTAGCTATTTTAAAAGTAATCAAAAATATAAGCATACAGACTATAGCCACATTAGTAGCTTATAGCCACAAAAAATTATAAAATAAAAACTTTTTAACAAAAAAATTGAACCGCCGAAAAAACTGAAAAGCAAAAAATAATAAACCATTTTAATTAAACCTTAATAACTAAGTTCTTAAACTGATGTAAGTATACCTAAGTATATATTTTTGTAATAATTTAGAGTTTTTAATTAACCTTAATACTCAGTTCTTAAATTAATGTAAGTATACCTAAGTAGTTTTGAGTCGGTGCCAAACAATAAATAAACAAAGATCCCTAAATTACCTAAATTTAAAGAAATAACCAAATAAAATTAGCAATGTAATGTGAAATGTCCGGCGATAAACATAAATGTTTCAAAAAATGCTCCCTCCACACGCCATCATTAAATCATGAATACTAGTAGATCGTATACAACAAAAAGTACCTCTCGTTGGAGCTTTGAAACCTTTGGGACCTCGCACGAGAGAGGCAAACAACCAGTGAGAAAAATCTTCAGGATCATGTATGCAATTAACGGCTACAGTTGTTATGCCATACTTACGCTGAATAATACTATGACCCACAAAACCATTTATTTGAGCTTTTAACAAGATGAGAAATCCTTCTTCAGTATGATGAACAATGATATAAACATTTTGACTGTTGTATATGAGGCAAAAGCTCAGTAGCAGCCAAATACTCGACACGTGCTTCTTCGAGACCACTCGACGACGTTCGGGTTTAACTTCGTGAACGCTCGGCATTTTCCGGCGAAGGGGCGTGTCGCCATACGCCACCGCTGCGCCTCACGCTTTACAAAAATAATTAATTTGCTTGTTTGGCACCGACTCAAAACTACTTAGGTATACTTACATTAATTTAAGAACTGAGTTATTAAGGTTAATTAAAAACTCTAAATTATTACAAAAATATATACTTAGGTATACTTACATCAGTTTAAGAACTTAGTTATTAAGGTTTAATTAAAATGGTTTATTATTTTTTGCTTTTCAGTTTTTTCGGCGGTTCAATTTTTTTGTTAAAAAGTTTTTTTAAATGAACATTTGAAAAAAATATTATCAAATATTCATTAATTAAACCTTATTAATCACTATATTCATGCATATTAAGAATATTGCAATGAATAGCAATTGATTAGATTACACCCCTTTAGCTTTAGCTAGGCTTGCCAAATGTCCCATTTTGACCGGGACAGTCCCGGTTTTCAGACGAAATCCCAGTGTCCCGTCCGGTTTACTTCATATCCAGGAAAAAGATAAATTTGATTACAAATGACCAAAAAGGTCTAAAAATAATAAATTGTGAAGGATTATTCAGGACAATTACTTTATCATTTGTAACATTAGATTTTAAAATTTATACTGGATTAACTATTGAGAATTTTTACAACAAGATGAAGGATTATTTAGGATAATTACTTTATCATTTGTAACATTAATTTTTAAAATTAATACTGGATTAACTGGTGAGAATTTTTACAAGATGAAGGATTACTTAGGATAATTACTTATCATTTGTAATGTTAATTCTTAAAATTAATACTGGATTAACTGGTGAGAATTTTTACAACATGATAAATTCTCCCCCCCCCCACACACAAAAAATTCTTATAAAATGAAAAGTATATTTAAATATTGTTCACCTTTTTATTCATCATTCAAAGTGTTTTTTCTATTTAAAAATCTTTTTTTTTTATCTAAGAAGTGAAATGTGCAAATTTTATGTACTCATGTCATTTTTTATTACCCCTGTTTTAGGTTCACATTTAGTAACCATTTATTCATAACATTGAGAATAAATTGCTCTATAAAACATTCGAAAAATCAGCTACAGGTGTACAGTGTACACCCTTTTGAATACTAGCGACGCTGGTGGGGGGGGGGGGGGACATTCCGGTGTCCCGGTTGAACATCTCAGAAATCTGGCAAGCCTAGCTTTAGACAGTATAAGGACAGCCCAAAATCCAACCCTAGTTGTAACATTCAAGAAATTCAAAAATTTAACTTGAGTTAATGAAGTTGTTGACATAGAAAATATTAAGATCAGAAGAAGAATATTAAAATAAGTCAAAACCAAATAGAAGTGCAACTGGCACCTAAGATAAGTTTTTTTTATTATTGTAGTAGTTAACTTAAAATTCATAATATTATTACGGCAGTTGTGAAAAAACAAAGCCAAACCAAAAATTTATACATGTTTACAATATCACATGTGTATTATTCTATCCTTTAGATGTTATAGTTATACCTAGGTTTGCTAGGTTCTAAAATGTTCAACTAGGACACTGGAATGACCCCCTACCCCAATGTAACAAGCATCAAAGCATCAATAAGGTATACACGGCTGGCTGGTTTTTTAGATGGTATCATTCGCTCTTTCTCATGCTATGAATAAATGGTTACGAATTATGGATCGTAATTCAAGGTAATAATAAATGACACAAGCAGATAAAGTTAAACTTTTTATTTCCTACATGTTTATATCGAAAAGTTACTTTCGTAAAAAGAAACACTTGGAATGAGGAATAAAAATTAGAACATATCGTTGCAGTATGCACAGAAAAATTACATAGCGCATGTTATAAGACTAAATTAAAAAAACAAAACACATCGCACATTTATGAAATATTCCCCATCATGTTAATTGGCCGTGTGAAAAACTCACACACATTAGTAAACTTAACTAACGTAATGAAGAGATTTTTGCGAGAATTATGATAGAGATTCCTTAACTATTTCTTCAACAAAAGTTAAACATCAGCAATAACTGTAAGTAATATAAATTATAAAACTTACCTCCTAAATAACGTAATTCCACAGGTCCAAGACCACCGACCACGTGGAATTCGACCCAACCACAGCCTTCTATATATCAGGCCTACGTGCTGTATTGCGCAATCGATGTCACGTGACCTCCCAGAGGCGATGAGCGGTAAATTCCCTTTAGTTCAAACAACGTTCGTGGACTAGCTGATCGTGGCAAAACAACTCTGGAATTAGTTAGCAAAGTAATAATTATTCGAAAAGTATGTGTGAATGTTCAGTTTACGTTTATCAGCAGTCTTTTAATGAAGACTTGGAATGATGTTCTTTTTTTCTTTCTTTGTATTGTTTTGCTTAACGCTGCAGAAGCCGTTGGGATGCTTTAGTAGTGAAAATTTAACGTTTTAAAATTTCGGAATATGTTTGGAAGCTACATTTTTGGACCGTAACACGTTTTCTAGAAGGTAGGTCTGATTATCAATGCTTTTTTTTTCTTAATAGAATCGATAATAAAAAATAAATACTAGTTAATTAATTTTCATGCTATACATTTTCATTACTTTCGATTTTAGTGACAAAGGTTTTTAGCCCCCACTTTGGGTAATAATTATATTTTGTAAATATTGTTTCAAGTAACTTTTTAGCATGAATTGTCTGAAGAGTGCGTTTTAGTAGAATACAATAGATAGCGGCATTTTAAAAAGACCAATTGTTTTATATTTTAAAGCAGCTTCTATTACTGTAAGGTACTGTATTCTATTACTGTAAGGTACACATTTTTATGTATGGTTTTTTTTTTCATGATATATATTTTTATTACTTTCGATTTTAGTGACGAAGCTTTTTTGCCCTCAATTTAAGCAATGATTATTTATTTTTTTTTTTGTATGTTTAAAGGAACTTTTTACATAAATTATCTGAAGAGTGCAGTTTAATAGATACATTAGACCGCGGCTCTTTAAAAGGGCCAACTGTTTCAACTTTTAAAGCACCTTCTATTTGTACAAATATATTTCAAAATGTTGTGGAAAATTTTTAGGAGGAATTCGTATCAAATGAAAATTAATTAAAGCTTTTAACAAATACTGGCGAGACATGCATTAGAAATCTGGTACATGATCATTACAATCTTTGGTCTCACAACATTTTCTTGATTTTGCGAAATGTAATGCAAGCGATATATAAAATACTGTTGTACAGTGATATTCCCATCAATTTTTCTGAGGGTTTACTCCCAATAATCCATTACGCACAATTCGTGTATGTGAGCAAATGCATGTCATAATATGAAAATTTATGAAGCTTGAGGGTATACTCTATATGTCTAAAAAATGTTTGAGGGTATACGGCGTATCGAGTATACCCTGTGGGAACACCTTATTTGAATAACTTTTCCAAAAAAAAAAAAAAAAAAAAGAATGAGAAGTAGTAATGAAAAAGTAGATAAAAGAAAAATAAAGAAGTTAACTCACAATAGATTCCCAGTAAAAATTTATGATAAATCCATACATTTTTTGCTCTGAAACATATGCATCAGTATTGTCATAATATATCAATTGTTTGGTTTGTTTCATTTGTTTAGATGTTCTGTAATTATTATTGAGTATTATAGCGATTCATTTCTCAAAAATGTATGCTGTTTTTTTTATTTTTAACAGAAAAATGTCTAAATATAGGTTTTTAATTCCAATTTATATTATTGTTTCATTTGTTTACATTTATATCAAAGAAAATCGATACTACTGTTAATCATTCGCGGGAAAAATGATTATTAGATTATGAATAACAATACGCACTTCCAGTTTATCTTAACTCATTTTACAATTTACAGTAAGCAAAATTTATTTCGTACTTTCTTTTACTTTAGGATTTAAATTTCAAGAGTATTTTCTTCATATCCATACAAATAAATTTTCATTTTCCTTTCTTATCTGTATATGTTGCGTAATAGTTTAATGTGTCATATGCATACAGTTTAATTTAATTTACTATTTAAGAACTATTTGTGTCGATATTAAATCTTAAACGATATAAAGTTTTAAATGGGAGATGTATCAGAGTACTTCATGTGAAAACCATTTACTTTCTCAATGGATTTTGAAAAAATCTTAAATTTTTATTCACGGTAGAGCTATTATGAGATGTAAACAAACCGCCTTCACCGGCGGCCATGTTGAATGAGCGCGCAGGCCTTGTGTTAAGATGGCTGTGACCCAACAATGCGCGCCAGTGAAAGAAGAAAGTTACAGTTAATCAGTGAGACGGGAAAACGGAAAAGTCTCAATTTTTTTTTTTTCCAACATCCACGTGCAAACTTAAACTTTCTTTTCTGGATTCATTTAAGTGTTTCATTTTTCAAATATGTGTCGAATTTAATTTAGTTTTTCCTTTTTAGTCAAGGTGAGCGTATTTTTGAACCTCAGTTTGGGGACATGTCCCAGAATTCAGGAACGATTTAGGGATACTTCTAAATAGTTTTGGGGACATATTGTGTATCTTCTTCAATATAATTGCATGTGTTTTCAACTTCGTTTTTTGTTAAGACAATTGGGACAATTCCCTGTAATTTTTACGTAGTTAAAAAAACAGGCACCGGTGCCACAGCAAGCGTTCTTAAACGATTGAGTCCCATCATGTTTTCAAATAGGGACTCAACCGTTTCGACCGTTGGCGCAGACTGCTCCATTGAAAGTTTTATGAGGGGGGAGGCTTTTGCTTTTGGGGGGTCTTCGTGATATTTCTGGGGGGGGGGGTGCGTCTTGCCCTTAAGGGGTTGGGCACCCCTGACTGTTCATAATTTTTTCTTAAACATTTTCGTATAAAAATAGGGCGATCATTTTTGCTACCTTAGCAGTTCTTTGCACTGCACTGAATTGCAATTTTTTTATTGGTTTTTTAAAAAAATCTTAAATAACAAAGGACAATATTTTATTAAAATACTAAATTAAGTCAAACAGGTCATAATAATTTATTATGATGTAAGCAATGATTACTTATGGACTATTTTTGGACATTAACGAAAAATTTGAGTTAGCTTATAACACCAATAAGATTTTCTTGTCAGGGGCGGACTGAGAACCACAAGAGGGCGCCAACCTGTGCCTCCAAAGAGCACAAAAAAAAGCAAAAAAAAAAAAAAAAGGTAAAGAAAAGAAAAAAAAAAGGGGGGGGGAGAAGCTAGTATACAGGATTAGGGGGTTAAAGAAAAAAAAAGTGAAGTCGAAAACGGTTTGTTTGCTCAAATAATAATAATAATAATAATAATAATAATAATAATAATAATAATAATAATAAGGAAGTTGCTCCAAAAAAGAAAATAAATTTGAATATTTTTTTAAAAAAAGTGTTTAGACGTGAAGGCAAAGAAGGCGCATTGGCGGGAGGGCGTATCGGCCGGCGCACAGTGGTGCCACAGTGGTAAAAATTCGATTTTCAAAAGCGCTTATTTCGATTATCTGGTTTATGATTCTCACACTATATAAGATACAGAATATAGGAACGGCATGCTTTTTTCAGCTGTATCGAGGGAATTCCCATTAATTTAGGCTCAAAGTCAGAATTATGTAAGTTTGACCAAATTCCACCCTACTCAAGATGAGTGATAAAAAAATGTAAAAGAGTTATCAAAAAATAATCAATTTTTTCCCCTGTTCTACGATGGTCAATTTAACCACTCATCAGTCAAACAGTGCAAAAAAATATTAGAGCGCTTTACAACGTTATAAGTTACGAATTTTAAATTAGCATTGAGAACAGCTAAGGTTACAAAAAAAGTTCCGGCCTCCTCCGCGATGGGGAAGGTTATTTATCAAACTAGGGGTGCTTAAGTAAACATTAGAACACAAATCATCTGCCTTTATCTGCCTATCCGATCATAACACAAAAAAGAAAGGAAATGGTTACAGTACGTATTTGTTTGTTGCACTATTTTGTTAATAGAATTGGCTCAGACAAAACATTTCCTCACGTCAAAACCTTATTTATTTGAGTTCAGTCTATTTGCTAACGTTGTCTAGTCATGAGCTCTATCAAAATTAAATACCGTGATTTGTGTGAGTGCTTGTGGAGTGGTACAAATTTCGACGTATTCCTTCGACAAAATCACCCGGAACTTGACGAAGGAAACATTTCTTTAATGCTGACAGCTCTTAGCAAGAGTTTCTTGCCTCATTTTAATAAAGAAAAAAGATAAAGTAAATCGAGATCGTGAGAGGTTCAAAAAAATGTTCAGCGAGTGGATGGAAAATGAATACGTTTTTCAACATACCAGAGCAGGAATCTACAGGTTGTGTTGGGGGACCAAGTAAAGACTCTGATGATTCTGGTGAACGAAGCAAAAAGAATATAATACGTAAACTTCAAGCATCGTACCAACAAAGCTTGATTAACGCAGCTGCGACACATGAAAAGCACGATAAACCCAAAGCTTTGTCAGCCGATCAAGTATTAGCAATATTTCTCCAGGCCAATCTGACAAAATATCAGTACGAGGTGATTCGACAAACACTAAAAGACCTTGGATGCCATGTATTTCCAAGTTATAAAAAATTAATCATCTCAAAGAAGCAATGCTACCTGATAATATGTTAATTAATGAAACATCTGCAGCTGTCCCTTTGCAGAATTTGCTTGACCATACAGCTATACGAATTCTGGAAGCAAAACCCCTAGGAGAACTAGAAAAATTAAATGAACATGAATTAATATTGACGACGAAATGGGGATTCGACGGTGCCTCAGATAAAAGTGAATTTGCCCAAAAATATTCGATCAGCAGTAACGAAATGAGTGACTCGAATTTATTCGTGACGTCCATAGTTCCTCTGAAGCTCACTTTTCCGATTGATGTTGATCAAAATGGATCGATTTGGGAAAACGGCCGACCTTCTTCAACAAGACATTGCAGGCCCTTGAGATACAGTTTCTAGAAAGAGACACTTGATTTGGCACGAGATGAAAAAAAAAGGGTTGAAGAAGAAATAGAGAAGTTGGAAATTACCTAAGTTGTGATCGGCATTAATGTCATCCGTATTCGACACACAATGGTGATGACAATGTTGGACGGCAAGGTAGCTAAAGCCATCACAAATACAAAGTCTGCAAGTGCCTGCTACATATGCAATGCCTTACCTTCGGAAATGAACGACTTAGCAAAAATCCAACAGAAACCTCTTAATGTGAATGCTCTCGAATTCGGTATCTCTCCATTAAAAGCCAGAATCAAGTTCATGGAATACATCCTTCACATTGCATACAACAAAAAATTCGAAAAATTGAGGACTACAAAAGAAACAAGAGAAATGCACGAAAACGAAAAGAAACGTATTCAACAAGAGTTTCTAGAGAAAGTCGGCATCAAAGAGGACTTTGTTAAGCAAGGTTGCGAATCTTCAAATAATGGCAACACAGCCAGACGTTTTTCCAATGATTGCAAGGTCACAAGTGCAAAAACGGGATTCGACGAAATTCTAATCCACCGGATCGCTACCATTCTGGAAGTCATAAACAGCAATGCAATGATTGACCAAGAGAAATTCCGACTATTCTCAAAAGAAACAACAGAGCTGGCCATTGAGAAGTATTCATGGTACTACATGCCATCCACAGTACATAAGAATTTGTTACACGGTGCTGAAATAGTGCAGAAGTCAATTCTCCCAGTCGAAATATTGTCAGAAGAGGCACAAGAAAGTAGGAACAAAGATTATAAGGCATTCGGGCTCACCAACTCGCGGAAAATGTCTCGTATATCCACCAAAGAAGACGTGTTCCACAAGCTACTGGAGACTTCGGATATTTTTATCACGAACATGAGACCCGAACCAAAGGAAAAGCATCTGGAAATCAGTGAGGCAGCTAAGGAACTGTTAATCTAATTTCCTTGAATTTGAATTGGTATGTATTCTTTCAATTTAAACAACTATTGACTAAGAATCTCAAGCTTTATTATTTTTGAAACTCTGAGGTCTTTAAGCTTCCTTGAAGGAATCATTTTAAGCAATATTTAATTTAAATATATGCTCAAAATACTTGTTGCAACTTGTTTTTATAAGTACAACCTGTTTTGGAAATTTAAAAAAAATATATATATATTTCCAATAGTCTTCCATTTCCTAATTAGTTATTTAATTAACTTCAAAATGTCAGTAAAAACAGTTGAATTTGATGTATTTTTTTGTTCTTTTTTGAATGAGACCGGCACCAGCTTTTTATGTTAACCCGTTCTCGAGATATTGAATTTTTTCCATTTTTTGGCCGGCCCCACTGTGCGGCGGCGGGGGGGGGGGAGGGGGGGTCCGCCCCTGATTCTTGTGCGAGCAGGGGCGGACTCGCACAATACTCTAATTTCCAACTCCCTCCGTACTAATACAAAAATTTGGGACACAGCGTCAAAAAAAAATTGAATTTGGTAACCGACGCTAAAATTCGAAGATTTTGTGGTCACCTTCTAACTTTTTTATTACAAAGTTCATACGATTTTCAGAAACAGTTCATATTTATTTGCGTGGCATAGCGAAACTTTAATGAGTTAATGAACATTAAAAGGCAAGTTTTAACTACGAACGCATTGTGTGATGAACGTGTTACTGAATAAATAAAAAAAAAAGATAATAACGTTTAGTAGATTAAATATACTAGAGGAAATTTCCGAATTGAACTATTTATATTTTACGCAAACTCTATATACGTTTTGAATATCACTCGGCATGGGCGTATCCAGAGAGGGTAGAGGGTGGCTGCTGCCCCTCCCTTCCAAATAGAAAATAATTAATATAAAATCAGAAAGAGGGAAATTTAAAAAAGAAGAATAAAGATAAATATGTGGTTTCTATAAATTTCTACACCTATCCATGAATTCGGTTGCAGTAACTTCGTGACTGATTTTAAGAAGAAAGTAGGAAAGTTATTTCTGTTTATTTGGGTTATATCATGAAGGTAACGCAAGGTTAATACTATTGCACCTAAAGTGCTTTTTGCGAACTCTCCAATTAAAAATGTTCTTTCTGCGCAAAAGTGTGCTCCTTCACGCGATTATGACTCCCCCCCCCTTTAAATTGTAAAAAAGTTTAAATTATAAAAAGAGATCCACTTTGGGTCCGTCATTTGAAAGTTTTACAAATGGGAGATGGGGGGTATATACTCAATGTTTATAGGGCAAAACAAGAAAATACACACACATATACAAATTAGGTGGTTTCCAAAATCAGCGCCGAAGGGGGGGGGGCAATTGATACCTGTCTCTTGATTGCCCAAAAGTCAGGTCTGCCCTTCTTTCACGCTTTCTTGCTTTCTGGGTCATTTCAAATTTTTCCTAGGGGGGCGGGGAGGGTATACTCAGCATATTATAGCGAGAAACAACAAACCATGTGCAGATTTTGGAAATATAAATTGAATTCATAAAGTCGGAAGGGGGAGGTTGGAGGAGGCTCAATTGCCCCTCCTAACCCCCTAAATAACGGGCCTGCTTTTGTGCTCCCTCTAGGGTGTAGGGCCCCGCATTACAGGGCCTGTGGGCATGAAGATCCGGGTCTGATTCTGTGGCTATCCATGATCTACAGAAGATTGTGATGTAAATGAGCATTTCTTAGTGATACAATAGCATGTCATGCTGCTTTTTTCCCCAAAGCTTACAGAAACTTTGGCCAACTAAGCCTGTTAAGTTGGCAAATATAAAAAAAAACATATAATAGCTTATTAAGGTTTCTACCTTTATATGCTTTCGAATCAGATCGAACAGCTAATAATCACAGAGATGCTTGAATCTAGCTTGCCATGCTATTACCGCACAAGCTAGCTCCATAGCAATTCATGTTTGCCAGCATAAAAAAGCATATAGTAGCTTATTAAGGTTGCAACCTCTACATGCTTTTGAACAAGCTTGCACAGCTAGCTAGCATATGATGCTTGTACATAGCTTGCCATGCTATTACTATGTAAGCTAGCTGCATATAAACTCATACTAGCTAGCATAAAAAAAGCATAAAATAGCTTATTAAAGTACCTACCACTATTTGCACTCGAACAAGCTTGCACAGCAAGTTAGCATATAATACTTGTACATAGCTTGCCATGCTATTACTTGTTAAGCTAGCTGCATAGCAACTTATGGTAGCTAGCATAAAAAATCTTATTAAGGTACCTACCACTACATGCTCTCGAATAAGCTTGCACAGCAAGCTAGCATATGATGCTACGACATAGATTGCCATGCTATTTCTATGTAAACTAGCTGCATAGCACATCATGCTAGCTAGCGTAAAAAAGCATAAAATAGCTTATTAAAGTACCTACCATTGCATGCTCTCGAACAAACTTGCACAGCAAGTTAGCATATGATGCTTGTACATAGCTTGCCATGCTATTACTATGTAAGCTAGCTGCATAGCAATTCATGCTAGCTAGCATAAAAAAGTATAAAATAGCTTATCATTGTACCTACCACTACATGCTCTCGAACAAGCTTGCACAGCAAGTTAGCATATGATACTTGTACATAGCTTGCCATGCTATTACTTTTTAAGCTAGCTGCATAGCAACTCATGGTAGCTAGCTTAAAAAAGCTTATTAAAGTACCTACCACTACATGCTCTCGAACAAGCTTGCACAGCAAGTTAGCATATGATGCTTGTACATAGCTTGCCATGCTATTACTACGTAAGATAGCTGCACAGCAACTCATGGTAACTATCATAAAAAAGCATAAAATAGCTTATTAAGGTACCTACCACTATATGCTCTCGAATAAGCTTGCACAGCAAGTTAGCATATGATGCTTGTAAATAGCTTGCCCCGCTGTTACTACGCACGCTAACTGCATAGTAACTCATGCTTGCTTGTATAAAAAAAGCATAAAATAGCCTATTAAGGCACCTACCACTACATGCTCTCGAGCAAGCTTGAACGGCAAGATAGCATGTGATGCTTGTACATAGGTTGCCATGTTATTACTACATAAACTAACTGCGTAGCAAATCATGCTAGCTAGCATAAAAAAGCATAAAACAGCTTATTAAGGTACCCACCACTACATGCTCTCGAACAAGCTTGCATAGTAAGTTAGCATCTGCATAGATTGGCATCAGGCACGTAGCTAGAACTTTGTTAAGGGGGGGGTCCAAGGTTGAGCGAGCTTCAAAAGAGGAAGCATGCTAAAGCAAAATTAGTAGCTCATATTCACGTTAAAAAAATAAATCCAATTAAAACTAATTATTAAAATATGATAATTAACTAAAATTAATTAAATAATTGAAATTGATGGAGCAATTGTTAAAATTAGTAAACAAAAATTTTACATTAAGTGGCAAAGAAATTATTGACAGTTTATAAAATTAACGTTAAACTAAAAGTTATCCCATACTAAGTTTCCAAACATGGATAGAAAAATTCCATCACATAAGCTTCCTCTGTTCTGATGCTTTGAAAATGAGGGATAGTATAATAATTCCTATTAATAAAAAAGTCACAATAAAAAAAAAATCGGAAAACGAAAACTGTTCTAGGGATTACTTGGAAAATGCAGGTGATAATTTAATAAAATATTAAAGCTTTGTAATATATTTCAAAAAAATATGTACAAGTCATTTTATTTGAAAAAATAAAGAAATCTATATCTATCGCGTCGAATGTATAACTGTATGAATGCTAAATAACGTAATTCCGTCACCCTGCCCGATTTGATCAAGATTTCTGGCAAAATTCAACCACCCTCTCGACGAAAATATTAGCAAGGTTTCATTTAAAAAGCTTGAACTAGTTCTTTATTTATCTACGTTTATAACATTCTTTTGATAATACGAAATTGAATGAAATTTCTAATTTTATCCGTTTTCTAATTATCATTTCTAACCATCATTTAAAATCTTGAACAAACAATTGTATCTCTTTGATGGACGGAGACTTCCTTTGATGCTGGAATCATTTTTTTTAAAAAGGCGTATTGCCGTTTCTTTTTTTTTTAATCGTTATTATTATTATTATTATTTTTTTTTTTTTTTTGCAACGAATTGGTAAAATAAGCTATCTTAGGATCCGCTATGGTATTATTTTTTCTAATGGGGCTTCGTTAAGAGGCTTTAGCCTTTTCGGACCTAGTGCGAACCACCGATGTGGCATCTAGTCTTTCAAATGCTACCATTAAGGCGCAGATGTGACTGGCACAAGAAATTTTGATGCCGAGTTTCCACCAGATGGAGACACTTGAGCTCTCTTCGATGCGAAACTGCACTAGGGGTTCAATTTTGTCAAGCCAAACGACTACCCGAGAGATCTTTTACCTATCGAGTAATGGAATGTATAATGAATGAAACTAAGCATCTGTGTATTTTTATTTTAACAACATTTTGGAAAAAATGCAAATGATTGCTTTTTATAAATGTTTTTTATAAGGTCATGAATGATTTGAACATTATTGGCGATTTTCCTCTGATGTTTTCAATTTGATGCTTCATTTAAAAGATCAAGAGGAGGCATCGCACCCACCTATCTCACCACCAAACACGAGTTCTGTTTATTCTGCTGATACAAAACAACTTCTGTACTTCAGTCTTTTTCAAATTAAAAATATGATTGTAAACAACTACAGGGAAAATGGCAATATGCTCTATTACGAATTATCGTGACAATATTTGATTATAACCTGGTTACTTTACTGTCTTTATTAGCAGTAAGCAAGTGTCAGACTCGAAAATTTCATAATTTGGAGTCAAACGTCAAATTTTGATCATTAAGGTAATCTTCGTCCCGTTTGAGATTGCGATAATACCGTAACATCAACTTAGATACATTTTCAACTATATGCAATATGAATAAAGCTAGCCAATTTTTGGAATCAAAACTTATAAGTTTCTTATAGCCTCTGTTTGTAAATTTTTTGCTCCTCAGTCATCTGATGTTCCAAAGTCTAAAGACAATCTTTTGTAAAAAATTCTTAGAATGATTGTGGTTAAAAATCCAGTAATGATTTAAATCTACCTTCCAAAATTCAAATAACAATAATAACACTTCTGATTCTCTCATTTTCAAATTGTTATAACTTCCATTTTAGAAGCAATTTTGTAATCATCCTGTATTCTCGAAAGCATATCATATTTTATAACGTAGGTATTGACTTTTTTTTCTTTCTTTTATGTCATGTTAGTAAAACATATTCTATTGCAAGAAATAGCAAAAAATTTTAACTTGAAGAAATTAAGAGTTAAAAAGAAATCTAATATAGAAGTGAAAAACACAAGAAAATTTACCTCGCATTCACCTTTTTTTAATTATTTGCTTGTAACTCAGTAAATAGCAGAAATTTTCACCAATTTATAGTTAAATGCACATGTCCGCTTTTTGTTACATTTAATGCTACCATCGCAATTTACTAATGATGGATGCATAGATGCTTAGTAAATAAATCCTCAGTACAATGGCGGTAAATAACGATTAGATAATTTATTCCAATGAAGCAAATACAAATATGCTTCTCTTGAAAAACGGAACAACATCGAAGAAAGATTTTTTTCTTCAGTTAAAAATGACTAACCGCTCTTCTCTTGGGACCATAGACTCACAATTCAGTAAGATTTAAAAGTACGAATTTCAAATAACTACTTTTAAATTACATGTGTTTATATGGCCGAACTTGCAATTTCATAAACTGATCACAGTAAAATATTTGAGTAATTTTCAGTTTCATTCTTCGCTTTATAAAATTTTGATACAGCGAAAAGTAATTTCGTTGCAACAACTTCAAATTTTATTTATTCACTTATTTTACCTTCAAACAAAAATACTTTTTGGACATTTAATATGTTTCACGGTCATGTTTAAATATTGAGTGGAAAAACATCCGTAAAAATCTAGTTTGTGCTAAAGATAAGACACAAATGTTCAAAAAAAAAAAAAAGAATTTTTCAGGATTACAGTTTAAAAGTTGTAAGCTTTCGGGGAGATAATTAATCTATTATTGTTAAAAACAAACTAAAAGTTTAAATAGGATTATTAATCAAAATATAAAATAAATCTGAAATGAATCATACCAAAAATATAAAGAACAAAAATTAGTTAATTAATAATTAATGTTTATTTTTTTCTCATCCTCAGACACGCGAAATGTGTAGAATTTCTTTTTCGTTGCTGTCTGAACTTAGTTTTTAAATGGGAAAACAAATTAACACATAAAATTGCTCGTATTATTAAGAAAACTTTAAAAGGAAACACTACAACTTACCTAGTTTGCGTAAACTTAATTTTCTTTTGATTACAATTTCGTTCAAGATATGTTTCCTGTAAGTGTGTGGTAGAAAGATACTGTGTGTTAAAACAGAAAATAATAGGAATTTCAATTACTGATTCACCAGGGATGCACCTCACTCTGGCTGTCCTTCGTGCAGCATGTGTCTAGGAAATCAATTCCAAACGGGAAAGGAGTCGAAACAAAAAAAAAAAAAAAAAAAAGAAAGAAAGAAAGAAAACCACCCCAAAGAGACTGGGGAATGTTTGTTGACAATTACTTTGCCGATGGTAATCTGGTGGACTGAGGGAAAGGGGCCGAATTTCAAGGTCACAACCCTGCTGGGTTGAAAGAATACGGAAATTCTTCGTTTTCGGACGCAGTAAGCAACACAGTAAAAGACAGGCGGCAACTGGGAAACTGCAGTTATTGCACGAGGTTCTCGTGTTCTGAATTGACTCGGATGCGGGAAAACTGCTGATTAATGGGAATATTTAAGGGGAAAATACCGGGTTTCATAAAATTTCTCTCTTTGGAAAATTTTTGTTGACGTGAGGTGCAACAACCGAGAAAAAGCAGACAATGTTCTTTCGGGAAGGGGGGGGGGGGTCCGGACCCCATGGACCCCCCCCCCTTGGCTACGTCCTTGTTGGCATGCTATTTCTATGTAAGCTAGCTGCATAGCAAATAATGCCAGTTAGCATAAAAAAGCATAAAATAGCTTACCGTATTAACCCTCATTATCCGGCGTGTCGGAAAAAAGCAAGGTTCACCAGCATGCTGGGAAATTCGAATTTTCCGGCATGCCGTATGATTCGAGGTTTATTTTGCAACAAAAACAAAAGTAAATTTCCCCATTCAGTTCCAAGAAAGCAAACCACTTTAAGGAAAAAAATAGATAAATCTCGAAAGTAAACTTCTTTAAAAAAAAAAAAAAATGTATTGCCTATAATATGTGCTGCTTATTTATGGTAGGTCATTATGAACTGATTAATGATATGCCAATAAAGTAATCAAATTCAGAAGCAATAATCGTCACTGCGACTTGTTTATATATTTTTTCAAATAAATTATTTTAGGTTCCTTTTAGAGAGGTATGTTTATTTTTTAGTTATTGAATAGCTATGGTAAATTCTTTAGCGGGAGGTAAATTGCTGCTTAGATTCTTGCTTACTTAGTTTTAATTTAATTTTTAAAAAATTATTCTTTATTAACCGACGAAAAAACGGAGGAGGTTCTCAATTCGACACGTATATATATATTTTTTTTAATGTATGACCACGCATAACTTTTTACAGAACAGTCTGATTTTGATAATTCTTTTTTTATTGGAAAGGGTATACCCCGAAGGTGGTCCCATAAAAATTTTGAAAAAAAATTCCTACCTAAGGGTGGGAAAAGGGGGTTGATTTGTTGTTCACTCACAGATTTTTAATGTATGACCACACATAACTTTTTACAAAATAGTCCGATTTTGATAATTCTTTTTTTATTGGAAAGGTTATACCCTGAAGTTGGTCTCATATAAATTTGGAGAAAAAATTCCTACCCTAAGGGTGGGAAAAGGGAGAGATTTGTTGTTCATTCACAGATTTTTTTGTATATGACCACACATAACTTTTTACAGAATAGTCCGATTTAGAATATTCTTTTTTTTATTGGAAAGGGTATAGCCTGAAGTTGTTCCTATATAAATTTGAGGGAAAAAATCGTTCCCTAAGGGTGGGGAAAGGGGGGATATTAGTAGTTCACTCTAAGATTTTTTGATGCTGAATTGGGTATAACAAAAAAAAAAAAAAAAAAAAAAACCTCACGATGAATGAGATGCAGACTTGTATGTCTCTCGTGTGTACTCTCTTGAGCAGGTAAACGACAGTATCTGCAGAAATGAGTTTTCGAGATATTTGAAGAATTGTGCGCTGGATTCAGTACTATCAACTGGGAAATGTTGGAATTATATTTTTTTTTAGCGGAAACCAAATAAATTAATTTGTACAACAAAGCTAACGTACAAACAATGATGACAAAATGCAAAAAAAAAAAAAAAAAAAAAAGATAAAATTGCAGTTATAGCCCTTTACCTGCACACGGTAGTGTAGACTTCTCAATCTCTGGTACTTGTGATTAGGGTTAGTTTTCAGTGCCAGTCGTCAAACATTTTTTATATTCAGGATTTGTATGAAAAAATAGGGCGAAGTTTAGTGATGGTGACATACTATTTTTAACCGACGAAAAAACGGAGGAGATTCTCAAGTCGACACGTATATTTTTTTTTTTTTAATGTATGACCACACATAACTTTTTACAGAATAGTCCGATTTTGAATATTCTTTTTTTATTAGAAAGGGTATAGCCTGAAGTAATTCCCCTATAAATTTGAGGGAAAAATTCCTACCCTAAGGGGGGGGGGAGAGGGGGTGATTAGTTGTTTACTCCAAGATTTTTTGATTCTGAGTTGGGTATTACAAAAAAAAAAAAGCTCACATTGAATGAGCTTCAGACCTGTATGTCTCTCGTGTGTACTGCCGTGGGTAGGTAAGCGGCAGTATCTGCAGAAATGACTTTTCGAGATATTTGAAGAAATGTGTGTTGGATTCAGTAGTACTAACAATAAGAAAATGTTGGAGTTATATATTTTTTTCAGCGGAAACCAAATAAGTTAGTTTGTACAACAAAGCTAACGTACAATAGATGACAAAATGCAAATTCGTCAGCAATTTGTGTTATCGTAGAAATATCAATCACAGTAGGAAAATGCACACGAGCATCTTTATACAGTGCATTATTCTTTAGGAGCCACTGCAATGCCACTTGAAGTTTACCAATATCAATTTGAAACTCCCTAGAATGTTCTAAATTTTCACGACTTTCTACTACGAGCACTAATCCAGTTTGATTAGGTTCAAGCGGAAGTTGTTCCGCCAGCTCGACCACATCCTGAGCAAAAAGGATTGCCTGCCCTTTGCACCAGTCTTGGCTCAAACGATTTTGAACTTTTATTATTTTAAGAAATGGCACTACTCTGCAAATAAAACGTTTCTCAATTTCCGATAACTCATCAATTTCTGTAGGTATTGCAGCTACCGACATTTTGTTCCAATAGGCCTGGGGAGGAGTTTCATGTTTTTTAATATTGTTTGAGCATCGTGAACAAGTAATTATATTACCTAAAGCTACCAGTTCGTTAGGCAAAATAGAGCCTAAATTTTTAGTTTGCAATTTCCTACGTTGCTGAGGATACAAATTTTTTTTTGCATATTGAACACGAAAAGTCAGCATAAACATTAATTGATTTCTTAAAGTTTTCTGCGTTACACTGGTTTCTTCGATCGCGAGCTGCTTGTCGCATGGCGCTCAGACGATTAGTTCTCTCCTCGGAAGATTCGTGAAGTACCACCATTGCTGAACGGTTACGAGCAGCATCCAAACGCAGCATACGTTCGTCCTAATTTCATTTGAAACTCGCTCTCTTATCAGATCTAAACGATGAGCGCGTTGCTCTTCACTCTCATTTGAAAGTCGCTCTCTTATCAGATCTAAACGATGAGCGCGTTGCTCTTCACTCTCATTTGAAAGTCGCTCTTTTATCATATCTAAACGACGAGCGCGCTGCTTATCACTTTCTTGCAATAACCTATCGTTATTGTAGCTTCTCATTCTAGACAGTCTTTCCTCGCGCTGACCTAAACTCTCCTGTGAATGTGTTAATGTAATTCTCTTTCTGTTTGCTTCCAACCTTTTTTCTTTCTCATTAATAGATTCTTCTAAACATCTTTTCCTCATCCGAGCAGCATTTTTTGTAGGCCTACCTATGTTAGTATATAAAGCCTGCTTTTTTAAAATTATTTATGTAACACAACAGATAATTGTTAAAATACGATTATATATATATATATATATATATATATATATATATATATATATATATATATATATATATGTTAATAGCTAAAGTAAGGTAGGTAGATATTTTAAAAGTAATCAAAAATATAAGCATGCAGATTATAGCCACATTAGTAGCTTATAGCCACAAAAAATTATAAAATAAAAACTTTTTAACAAAAAAATTGAACCGCCGAAAAAACTGAAAAGCAAAAAATAATAAACCATTTTAATTAAACCTTAATAACTAAGTTCTTAAACTGATGTAAGTATACCTAAGTATATATTTTTGTAATAATTTAGAGTTTTTAATTAACCTTAATAACTCAGTTCTTAAATTAATGTAAGTATACCTAAGTAGTTTTGAGTCGGTGCCAAACAATAAATAAACAAAGATCCCTAAATTACCTAAATTTAAAGAAATAACCAAATAAAATTAGCAATGTAATGTGAAATGTCCGGCGATAAACATAAATGTTTCAAAAAATGCTCCCTCCACACGCCATCATTAAATCATGAATACTAGTAGATCGTATACAACAAAAAGTACCTCTCGTTGGAGCTTTGAAACCTTTGGGACCTCGCACGAGAGAGGCAAACAACCAGTGAGAAAAATCTTCAGGATCATGTATGCAATTAACGGCTACAGTTGTTATGCCATACTTACGCTGAATAATACTATGACCCACAAAACCATTTATTTGAGCTTTTACAAGATGAGAAATCCTTCTTCAGTATGATGAACAATGATATAAACATTTTGACTGTTGTATATGAGGCAAAAGCTCAGTAGCAGCCAAATACTCGACACGTGCTTCTTCGAGACCACTCGACCACGTTCGGGTTTAACTTCGTGAACGCTCGGCATTTTCCGGCGAAGGGGCGTGTCGCCATACGCCACCGCTGCGCCTCACGCTTTACAAAAATAATTAATTTGCTTGTTTGGCACCGACTCAAAACTACTTAGGTATACTTACATTAATTTAAGAACTGAGTTATTAAGGTTAATTAAAAACTCTAAATTATTACAAAAATATATACTTAGGTATACTTACATCAGTTTAAGAACTTAGTTATTAAGGTTTAATTAAAATGGTTTATTATTTTTTGCTTTTTAGTTTTTTCGGCGGTTCAATTTTTTTGTTAAAAAGTTTTTATTAAATAATATTTTTCTTGTTAAAATAACAAATGACGGTGTTAGTAAATATTTTTGCAAAATGAAAATGTTTATTAATACTAATAAGATATGTATAGAACTTATATTTATTTTTAATCTGAACATATATCTTTTATAGTATTTTTTTTTCCTAACCTCCATTTTTCCGGCATGCCGGAAAGGATCAGACAAGTGTTACTGAAAATCTGGTGACCCGCGAATTTTGCGGCATAACAGATTATGCCGGGTAATACGGTATTAAGGTACCTACCCTACATGCTTTCGAACAAGGTTGAACAGCAAGTTAGCATATGATGCTGGTGCAAAGCTCACCATGCCATTACTATGTAAACTAGCTGCATAGCAACTAATGCTAGCTAGCATAAAAAAGCTTAAAATAGCTTATTAAGGTTGCTACCTTTACATTCTTTCGAACAAGCTTGCGCCGCTAATTAGCATATGATGCTTGTACATAGATTGCCATGCTATTAATATGTAAGCTAGCTGCAAGGCAAATCATGCTAGCTAGCATAAAAAAGCATAAAATAGCTTATTAAGGTTGCTACCTTTACATGCTTCCGAACAAGCTTGCACCGCTAATTAGCATATGATGCTTGTACATAGCTTGTTATGCTATTACTATGTAAGCTAGCTACATAGCAACTTATGCTAGCTAGCATAAAAAGGAATAAAATAGCTTATCAAGGTACCTACCACTACATGCTCTCGTACAAGCTTGCCCAGCAAATTAGCATATGACGCTTGTACATAGCTTGCCATGCTATTACTATGAAAGCTAGCTGCATAGCAAATCATGCTTAGCCAGCATAAAAAAAGCATAAACTAGCTTATCAAGGTACCTACCAGTACATGCTCTCGTACAAGCTTGCCCAGCTAATTAGCATATGATGCTTGTACATAGCTTGCCATGCTATTACTATGAAAGCTAGCTGCATAGGAAATCATGCTAGCTAGCATAAAAAAGCCTAAAATAGCTTATCAAGGTACCTACCACTACATGCTCTCGTACAAGCTTGCCCAGGAAATTAGCATATGACGCTTGTACATAGCTTGCCATGCTATTTCTATGAAAGCTAGCTGCATAGCAAATCATGCTAGCTAGCATAAAAAAGCATAAAATAGCTTATCAAGGTACCTACCAGTACATGCTCTCGTACAAGCTTGCCCAGCTAATTAGCATATGATGCTTGTACATTGCTTGACATGCTATTACTATGAAAGCTAGCTTCATAGCAAATCATGCTAGCTAGCATAAAAAAGCATAAAATAGCTTATCAAGGTACCTACCACTACATGCTCTCGTACAAGCTTGCCCAGCAAATTAGCATATGACGCTTGTACATAGCTTGCCATGCTATTTCTATGAAAGCTAGCTGCATAGCAAATCATGCTAGGTAGCATAAAAAAGCATAAAATAGCTTATGAAGGTACCTACCACTACATGCTTTCGAACAAGCTGGAACTGCTAATAAGCATAAGATGCTTGTATATAGCTTGCCAAGCTATTATTGTGTAAGCTAGCTCTCTAGCGTGTGATGCTTGCTAGCATAAAAAAGCATATCATAGCAGAAATATCTAGCAAACATAGCACAAAATAGCAAAAACTAGCATATTTTTGTTGCTAGTACTAGCAAAAATTTTGACCTGGGATGTGACTTCCCTTATTAATTACAATAATAGTTTCTGAAGCATAATCTTATTTAATTTTTTTCTATTTCATTTCTTCAAAACTTCTCGTGTAATTTTTAAGCGCTGCAGATAATTTTTTTTTTTTTGAGTTACTGTAAAAAACTATATTGTCGTTACAATTTTTCTAATTTTTTGAAGTTTCAATTCATTTTGGTTTATTTAAAAATAAAACGTTGAGATTTTGCTCAGAATTCGCGTTGCTATTAAATGCTTTGAATTATAAAAATCCGAGCTAATTGGGACCATAGGTAGCTCGGATTTTCGAAAAATAACCAAGAAAAAACAGTTTAGGAAAATAGCATGCCGTTGAATCAAATAAAGTGTTTATTCGACATGCATTAACATAACACACTACAGTTCATTACGCTAAAATATCCAATTACATTTTGAAACAAAATTTAACAAAAACTAACTCTCATTGTTTGCTGAACATAAAGGACAATGTATTAAAACATCATGCGTGTGGGTTCGGATTTTTGACATTGCTAATCATACCCCAAGTTGAGAACACCTTTTGTATTTGAATTCACTCACGGAGATATCCGTAGAATTTTTTTCAAGGCGTGAAAATCAGGGCTAGAAAAATCTTTAAAATTTTACATGCCCTTCTGGGCATGTTTATCTAAAAAATGCATGCCCAAATGAAATTTTTACAAGCCCAGTTTTTTCTACTGTATATTAATAAAAACATTTGAATTTGTCGTATAGCACTAATGGGACATAAAATAATTTTAACAACTTTATATGATGTCTAATGATTTTATGTTTGTCCAAATATGCTTTTAGCGGCACCATCTACTATCTATTAAAATCTGTTCGCGTCCGTCTGTCTGTCTGTCTGAAGATCGATCTTCTCGAGAACCGCTGCGAATCGAGAGTCAAACGAGATACCGATCATCTACTATATATTAAAATCTGTTCGCGTCCGTCTGTCTGTCTGTCTGTCTGTCTGAAGATCGATCTTCTCGAGAACCGCTGCGAATCGAGAGTCAAACGAGATACCGATCAACTCGAAATTTTCCAAAGAAAACAATAGGACCAATCTCGTAATTGTGCGACTTTAATTAGCGGAGATATTAATTAAGACGTTAATTAACATAACGTTATTCAGGAATTTTTATTTCTTTCCTGTTGCCATTTTGCATATGCGTGAGCAAGTAAAATTCTAATAATTGTTTTAAAAAAGATTTTTTTGGCTGCTGTCCAAATCTTAAAACAACGTTTCCATCTAGAATTTCATTTTAAATTAGTTTAACATTGGTTGCCGTATTCGGACATAGCCTTTATTTTATCGTCTGTCCTTTTTTTATTTTTTACATTCAACGTTCTTAACTCTTTTCAGCATATGAAAGTTGTTTCTTTAGCTATGTTTATTGATTGTAGTGTAAGTTTATCATTCACCGGCCTCATATTTTAGGATCTCCGACTAATTATGTTTATTTTGTTGGACTTTTTCCCGTCACATGGATGAGTTTTCGAATTGTAACAAGTCTCTTTTTCTTTCCTGTTTCTATTTTTAAAATACAGTTTATATCGTTAAAAGAACATATTAAATTAAGAATGTTTTGATTTCTATGTGAAACAGAGTTGAACAAAAAAGATTGTTTTTAAGGATTTTAACTAAAGCTAAATTGGAATCTGATGACTTGGTTAAAATTAATGCTTATTAGTAGTTATTTAGTCTTGGTGCTTTAGTTTCACGTAATCAACCAAAAAGTATGTGTCGTTCTATGTAAAAAGCTGATTGTAATTGTACATAAATAGTTCAGATATAGTCTATCAGATGTAATTCATTTTAACGTGAGCACAGATTATAGTTGATAATGCATATATTTTCAACTTTTGTGCTAATTGAAAATACTCATAACATGTATCATTGATAACTATGATTAACGTTAAAGAGATTTTTGTCAAAAATATGCTCTACTGGTGTTTTGCAAACCTTGCATTACGCGTATTTTTTTACTCCTTAGCGCTTTAGAAACTGATGTCAGAGTAATACAAAAACATCAATTGGACATCTCTTTCATTTTTTAAGTAGCCCGTGCAACGCCGGGCACGCAGCTAGTTTGAAATAAATTTTGAGCTCCCATACTTTTTCAATAAAATATGAAGTAATAAAGTTTTAGGAAGAAATATTTGATTGAAAAATTACATGCCCAGCCGGGCAAATAAGGGTAAAAGATTCACGCTCGATTGGAATTTTTACATGCCCCGGGCATGTCAGGCAATATAATTTTCGAGCCCTGGTGAAAATACTCCTTGACGCTTTTTTAGGAGTGAAATACCTTTTCAAAGTATAATTTTCATTAGCTCAGCATAAAAAAAAAAAAAAAACAAGCATCAAGTTAATATTATTTTAATTTACATCCTATTATAGAACGATTTATACACAATGAACGATGTTAAGCAAAAATGAGTTAACTCACAAAAATTCAAAAAAAAAAAAAATATTCGCATAGGTTGGTAGATAAACTGACATACTATATAGGATACAAAAAAAAGATTTTTGCCAAAATTCTGTATTTACTATTCCATCTATTGAACAAAATGTCAACCTACTTTTAAGAAACTGGGCATTGATGCTCATCTTTAAACTCAAGTTGCTCAAAAGTACTGCTTGGTGGCTTGACCAAATTTTGCATACCACTGTCTAATTCTCAGTTTTTTATAATTATTAATTTTATGAAACTGTGACAGTTTCAGTTTTCAGCTGTCACACACGTTACAAGCAAAATTAATAATTAATTATACTAAACGGAGAATAATTATGTTGTGTATGGAATTGTTTTATAAAAAGACGTAAAATAAGATAATATTAAACACTGCTTGATTCCCCCCCCCCCCCTTGATGCTGAGCTAATGAAAAATAACTTATTAAAGAAAAAATAATATAGAAATGTCACACACGTTACGGTGAAAACGCACTTTAATGGAATATTCACTGCAAAGTCATCGTATTTTTTGAAAAGTATCTACAGAGCTCTTTGCTGATTATAGTTTAGTTTTTCATAATAATCCCTTTTTAAGATTCTAAATTGTACGTTGTACTTTTCCAATTGTAGGAAATTAATATTATGACTTTTAGTGTTGCGAAAACTCCTTTTGATTTTAGCTGATCATTCCATAAAATAAGACCGAAGTGAATGAAATATATGAAGTGGATGAAAATTATTGCTTCTGTGTCAGTATTTGCTTCAAAAAGATTTACAGCATCCATGGTGTAACGCGTAATCTTCAATGAGCCCTTTTATCTGTTGTACGGTACTGTTGAAAGCTTTTTATCAGAGATGTTTGCTCAGGTAATCGAGATAATTCGTTGACAGAATAAACATAAGTCTAGCCAACTTGTTATATTGTTATATATTATTAAAGATATTTCTTAAGTAGGAAGCAATATCATGGGTTGCTTATTAAATTTGCTATTTTTTTCCAACAAAATTGAAAACGTGCTTTTTTTCCCAGAAATTTTCTTTGCGTCTTCTTCTGATTAGAGAAAGCTTTTCAATGTATTTTAATTTATGTATTTAACTATTCGATCCTAACTTCCGTTCCGTTATATAATAGAATCCTGAAAACTAGACCTAATGTAGACCGAAAAGTGTTCGATTTAGTGAAAACTTCAAGCGCAATGGCACACCCTCCCCCAAATACCAAAAGTCCCACAACAACGACAACCCTAAAAAAAAAAAAAAAAAAAACCTTAAAACACCCCCGAAAATTTCCTGCCTGCGCCGTGACTCCTCCCCCCCCCCCCCCCCGGTGGGCATCCCTATGTATATGGGAATGGAAATGATCATGAATTACCTGAAATAATAATCTCTATCCTTGAGAAAAAATTTAATTTCGTATGTACGGCATGTACTCCTTTTTTTTTATTATTCCGTTTGATTTTATAAAGAAAAGTTGAACGATGTTGTAAACCACACTAAGTGAATATCTTCAAATAAACGGACTTGTTTGAAAGCACTCGTGGTTCCACAAAACCTGGCACTGTAGACGATAGGGTGTCCGAAATAGTTTACCTAATTGACGAAAGGGGTGCAGCTTATCAGACATTTCCTGCAGTGCTGAGTCAGAGTTATCGATCCAACACTGCT
Organism: Uloborus diversus; assembly: GCF_026930045.1. Lineage (NCBI taxonomy): Eukaryota > Metazoa > Arthropoda > Arachnida > Araneae > Uloboridae > Uloborus > Uloborus diversus. Next base: position 118,893,500 of record NC_072733.1, read on the forward strand.
AGTGAGTACTCCAACCCCTTTCTTTTTCCAATAAATCCATTTAAATTACTCCCTACGCATGAAAATAACAATGAAGTCTGAAGCTAAGCCTGTTTCAAAGTTTCGCCTTTGTTGATTCCGAAAAGCAAATCCATTCACGTACATTTGATGTAATTGGAAAAACTTTCCGAGGATTCCGTATTCTTTCTAGAGGTGGGCAATGTCGTTCTTTTTAATGATCTGTTCATCAGAGGATCGTTCATTTTTTTGATCCGTTCATTCAACTCGTTCATTCGAACGACTTCGTTCATTTAAAAAAGTTACAGGTGATCTCTCTGCACGACATACTCTACTCATGTACATTCAAAATGCTTCACTAGAACAGTAATATTCTTTGAAAGAAAAATAACTAAAATCATCTAAAAGTAAGAAAATATGCCCGTGAAAAATGAATCAAAAAAACTTAAAATCAAGTTTAGGTGTATAAAGCAATTATAGTTCATTTTGTAAGATGTTTCTCAGCTGCCGAATGGTAAGATATGTTTTCCATTCCAAAAATCGCAGTTTTCATTTCAGTGTGTCACAAAATTAAGTTATTAAATATTACTATATAAAAAGTAATTACAGACAATTTGCGAAATTGAACTTAAGTAAAATAGTGCACTAATTTGAAATAGAAATATATCCCCAAGTGTAGTATGATCACAGGTGAAAATAAATCAAACATGATTTTGAATGTGTACTTTACGTTACATTTAAAAAAAATGTAAATCACGAAATCAATAAAACAGAGAACTACAAAATAAAATCAAACGTATGAATTAGGTTATAACATAAAACACACGATAATTAAGAATTTTTTTTCAACTTTGTGCGTTAAATATACATAAACTTAACAACAATATTATCATAAAACGGCTGCTTTTTAAATAAAAACCGGCGTAAGTTGTCGAAACTGACCTTTTTTAACCTTTAAAAAAAAAAAAAAAAAACTGTCAACCATGACATCTACCGAAAAGAAAGAAGTGCGTTCCTTCAATTTTTTTTCCAGGTATAGCACTGTATACATACATGTACCAATGGTATCACCAATAGACCAGTATAGCGAAAAAGATAACAACAAATATATTGATAGCTCAGCCGGAGTACCGGATATCTTACTTCAAGAAATAAATAAATAAATAAATAAATAAATAAAATAAAATAATTAAATAAAGACTCGCCAAAATATTGGGAAGCTTCAAAATTATTCCACAGCACCAATGAGAACAGAAAAAAAACGCAACTTTTAAATGGGGGAGGAGGAATTAGACAGTAGTAATCTTTATTAAAAATCTCTGGATAACGTAAAATAAGCAACTTGGATGTCGCCAAGTCAAAAATAAAGCCAAATCAATGTAGATAGGAGGGATATGTATAGAAGATAAAAGGATCTCCAAAAAAGTGATAAAAGGTATTTTTAGAAATAATTTTGGCTTCAGAAAGAGTGAGAAGAATTTTAGCAGGTGCGTGGGCAGGAGGTGGAAAGTCCAAATATTTTGTTAATAACCCAAACTTACACAAAACATTCCCAATGGAAATTGCGAATGAACGGCAACGGTTAAAGAAATATGAGGAATAAAGCAGAAAGTAAAAATTTTCGAAATGAATATATTGTAGTGCACTGAGAAAAAGGAAATTTGAGATTGATTAAAAAAAAAAAATTTGAAAATGAATATAATTCAAAAAAAAAAAAAAACATGCGATTTTGTCAATACAATGCATCTATACAATGTTCCAAACTGCTCACCGTTCAAAAGAACGGTCGTCATTTTTACTTCCTTTTACAAAAAAGGAAGTATTGTATTCGCGAAAAAAATTTCACTCTAAAATCGACCTTAATTTCCATTTTACTCACCCCCGAATGAATGTTGAGTTTTTTTTTTTTTCGACTCAACCACACGTGGATAAGTGCCCAAGAACGTATAGACACGCGAAATATCCATTTTGACGATTTCCGAGTTAATTACAACGAGTTTTCTCGTGACGTCTGTATGTACGTATGTGCGGATGTATGTCGCATAACTCAAGAACGGTATGTCCTAGAAAGTTGAAATTTGGTACGTAGACTCCTAGTGGGGTCTAGTTGTGCACCTCCCCTTTTGTTGCATTCGGGTGTTTCTAAAAGGGTCTTTTGCCCCTTTCTGGGGGGAAATCATTGTTCAATTCGATGCAAACTCAAGTGGGTGTTATCATTTGACGGACACGGCGATATATCGCCAGTCTTTTGGTCGCCAAGTTTTGTCGCCAACTTGGCGACAAATTTGGCGCTTTTATTATTATTTTTTAAAATCTGATTTCAATTTGGCCACTGTTGGTGATATTTAGAGAGTAAACTATTGAATCACATTAAAACTGCCAGTAATGGGGAAATGACATTAAATTGGAGTAAAAGGAAGTCATGTGCTGCACACATCAGCTTGTTTAGGTGAACGAACGGATCCTTTCATTTTAAGGATTCGTTCTTTTTTACCCGTTCGTTCATGAACGACACATCCCTAATTCTTTCTCGAAAGAGATTTTAATTTATGCGCTGAATACTGGTTGAAATGAATTGTTATTGTGTGATGCTATATTTAGAAATGGAAGAATAAAGAGAAGAATAGGGAAACTATTGCTTATTCTCCGTTAGTAAATTGCACTATTTCCTCATTGATATTCAATTGATAAACAATAGTCACTTCTCTTGGAACTATTTGATGTGCTTAGAATTTCCTCTTGCAGTTAGAAAAATGGTACAAAATACAATTTTTAATTTATCAAACAAATAGCATTTCTAGGCATTTATAAAGCGTAATATTTATTCTCAAGAAGAACAACTGAAGCCCAGGTTTTGATGCACTTTAGCCACTACAAAAGTGACTGTTGCAGTTTTGTACAAAATTAAAAGCTGTTGTGTTTTTGTCAATCTATATATATAAAAATGAATGTTTGTCTGTATGTCATCCATGAACTCAAAAACTACCCGGCAGATTTGGCTGAAACTTTCACCGTTTGTTATTTTTTGGTACTGGGAATGTTTATAGACCAGTTCGAAAAAAATCCGATCGATAGTTCCTTTTTTATTCCAATTTAAGTCACAATCCATTGGATAAATACGAATAAAATTATCGGCTGCAGAAATTAATTCGCGTGAAAGATCTCATTGATAAGAAGTTAGCTGTTGCCATTTTTCTTGAGTTTGAACAAATAAATTCTTTCTTTATTGTTTTATGGCTGTTCATGCGACGGGGGGATTTAAAACTTTTTCTATTTGATATTTTTAGCGATTGATTCATCTTGCAAACTGCGTGAGTACAAAATTTGAGTATAGTCACGGCTTCACTTGATACCTGGACCGATTATTATGAAAATTGCTATATATATGTATTTTTTCCACGGAGAAGGGTGCATAATATGCTCATTGAAGCCACTCTCCACCAGGTGGCACTGCAGAGTAGCAACTTCTGCCCCGTTCAACCGATTGTCATGAAAATCAGTATAATGATGTATTTTTTTGTTGGCGTAGCAACGCGCGTCGGGTACAGCTAGTAACACATAAAATAGCAGAGTAATGAATTGTTACTAACTAGCACTGCACATAGCGCAACTAAGTTATAGTTAAGTAAATGATATAATTTAGGTCCCTAAAAATAATGTATGACTTACAATTTGTAAGTTTGGCCCCGCACGTCGATTGTTGCCTTATTTAAGACATGTATCTCAATTTTCCTTCTTTGATTGGATCCAAAAGTTGCACTGAAATTTGTAGTCCAGAGGTCGAGTTTGCAAAGTACACGCTGACTTTCGAGAATATCGATTCAAGAATTTTTTCTTTCTTTTTGAATTGAATTAATTTTTGTCAGCCTCAAGGTACAAAAGTAAACCCTTAGAATTTTGCACGTTGCTTGCCCATAGATCTTATACTTTTGAATGGCGAAATATGTTTTGGTGTATTTTTTCAAGTTGCATCACCAAGTACCTTATGTTCTAGGAGGTGACTTAAATAAGTAAATAAAATAAATGAGAGAGAGAAAGCTTTATATATTTTCTAAAATTTCGATCCAGGTGCGTTTCTTTGATTCCTTTCTTTTTTTTTAGTTTATAAATTTAGTTTTAAAAAAGATTGGGTTATGATCAATTACATCAAGAAAATGAGATTGCGTAATTTCATTGCGTAAAGCATAAAATTTTGGAGTTATATTTTACATCTTCGACACATTCAGAAGAATTGTTAATGTAATGCATACAATAAAATTAGATTTGTGCTTTTTTCTAAAATCTATACATATAATAAAACAAGATGTTTGTGTGTGTGTGTGTGTGTGTGTGTGTTTGTGGCGCGCATCCCGGGGAAAACGGTAAGGCCTAGAAAGATGAAATTTGGTACACAGGTGCAGTTTTTGCTGAAAATGTGCACCTCGGGCTTCGATTTTTGATATATTAATTAGAAAAAAGTTATTTAATGTTTTATGTTATTTTTAGCACTTTTTAGTACTTTTGACCTCACAGATCCCGAACCAATCGCGCCAGACGGATATTTTTTGTACTGTTGTATAGGAAATTTAATTTTAAATATGATGAATGAAAAAACTTTGAAGATAGAGCAATTTTTGTATTTTTTATAGATTTTTGAAAAAAACCTTTATTTTACATTTTTTTCTGGGTTTAGTTTTTTTCGAAACCCATCCTGCGACAAGTATTGAACCCTCAATTCTAAAATTTTAGTTGGTAATAGTAAAAACATTCCGCCCCCTTCAGAAGAAAAAAGTTTTGAAAAATACGCAATAGGTTTTTTTTTTACAATTTTTTTAATGGCAGAACACAACGCGAGCTGTTCGCTTGCCGGCTGAGTTCCGAGCTTACCTCATCACGTGATCCAACTGAAATCGTTTGCCTTCTCTTCACTTTTTTTTTTTTTTTTGCAAGCGCTACTTTTTGAACACTACGGGGAACATAGGAGCCTTTATTTTTGAGGGCTATTTTGATTAAATAAATAAAGCCCGCGATTTTTTGCATGATCTTCGTTTCTGTTACGAATTGGCGGTTAGGTTAGTTGGGTACAGAGATAGATAGAGGTTGAGTGGACAAAAAATGTTTTTGTTTTCGAATTAATACTACTTATATAAATAAAAAAAAAGATTGTACTGTCAGGAAGTAGATATGCACAGATCGTATAGATTGATAGATAGACAAATATAGAGTTCGATATAGCAGATGGACAGCAAGAAAGAGGCATGCCCGTCATTTAAGGAATTTCAACGGGGTGTCAGTGCCCCCCCCCCCACACACACCATGACTTTTGAAAAAACAATGCTTTCACATAAAAGTGGAAGTGCTTTTTGTTATTTTTCGACAAAATTTGCATGAAGAGTACGTCGTTTGTGTCTCCCCCTCCTTTAAAAATATTCCAAACGACGGAACTGGAGATAGATCTAGAAAATATTTTATTCAAACTACTAATGATATACATAGATATAGATTGATTGATACCGCCACGAAATTTGTTTAAGCAGCCGCCGAAGGCGGCAACATCGGTGTAAAAAGGCGAATGATAATATTGAGAAAAAAGAGAAAAACATTAATACCGTCGCTAAATTGTCTAAGCAGCCGCGGCGGCAACTCTGGCGCAAAAAGGCGAATGGCGTAAAAAGGCGGACCAGCTGGTCGTCGTAGGCGGCTAGTATTTAAATAAAACAAAAAAATTGTCGGCGTATATTTCTCATGCAAAAAAATAATTAAAAAAAAAAACATTGAAAATGGTAAAACCCAATTAGTTCGCCTTTTCTTTTCCAAATTAGGTGAATGTGTTTCTCTTTTTATATTTGGTGATAATTTGTGAGCGTAGAGAGTATCTTCAAGAGTAATTTTTTGTTAAAGGAGTTATTATTCGTTTTTTTCCTGTTATCATTTTAGGGAAAATGATAATTTGCTGTTTTATCAACAAAGGATATTTATTTTTTAATTATTGAATAGATGCACGTTTTTTGAAAATTAAATAGCTTGTTCATTAATATTTTGTTTCTTAAAACAGAAAGGACTGCTTATTGTTTGTTCTTTGATAAGTTGATAATATTATTTTCAGGAAACGTTCGATGAAAGTGTAAAAGAACTCATATTTCTCTAAAAAGGTAATGCAACCCATTTTTCACAGCATGAATTACTGAACATATTTTTATTTTTCTAGTAGTAGTTGTCAACTAATAAGTACTAAGTCAACTAAAGTCAAGTAGTCAACTAAAGTACTTGAAACAAAGAGAGCCGGTATTTTTTCTTTTCTTTTTTTGTTTTTAAATTTCCTTTTTAATATCTACGACGCTCTTAATACAGAGGCTTCCCACCCTCTACTCGTGGAATGAATCGAACATAATATCGACCAGCTTGATTCATAAAATTTCAAAAGCTCTTTTATTTCATAATTTGATACTTCTTGGTAGATACTATTGTGGTACTAAGATACTTTGAACCCGCCCTGTTCAATGAGGTCGAAAATCGATCAATAACTGGTTTATATATATATACTAGCTTACTACCCGGCGTTGCCCGGGTGCTTTTTAATGCAACATATCTTTCAGATAATCAATTGAATGAAATCTATCTAAATGAGCGTAAAAAAATACATTCATAACGCTTTCTAGGCTTAGATCTTCAAAACACATTAAATAACACAGAAAATCAAGCATTTGAAGAAAAATTAGCATTAACTTAAAGCAAAAAAGTATGGGGAATATTGTTTGGGCTATGTAGTGTCCACTGGTACGTTGTCTGAGGTTAAATCAGACAGGCGGTACGTAAATTGTCTTAATGCAAAGACAAATGATTGTCTTTTGCACATCTTGTGGGACAACCTTTTACGTGATGCTTCGAAAGTAAAGCGTTGTGCCCCCATTAGGTTTTGTTTCCCCAATACATCAAAAAATGCAACAGTACTTTTTACATACATTTTATTGGGAAATAAATCATTGAATGTTTCCTTAGAAAGAGTCGTGAGCTTACCAAAAATAAAAGTCAATCCCTATTATTAGGCACAAATATATACAAAAAAGTCTTCTTGGACATGGTTACAATATTTTCAGATTAATTTAAAATCAGCCTCAATGTCCAAAATCTAAACAAATAGTCCACCGTACAGAAAATAAAGAATTACGTCAGTGTTGTTAATAGACGATAACACTCCGTTTTACGGATTTTTTGGCGGTGTTTTTCGAATGAAGTTATCAAGTGATAGGTTATTTTATATGTTTTCAGGCAAGCACATTTCGCAAAAGAAGTTTGCTTAGTATAAAAAAAACTTTACCAAATGTGTCTGCTCGCTCTTGCGACATTGATTTAGTGCAATGCCATAGAGTAAAATTGGATAAGTGTAACTTACCTAAAAAGACGCACGTCAGCTACATTTTATTTTCTTATAATGACGTCAAATTTCTATTTTCGTAGATAAAAATGATAGTTAGACAGTAATATTAATGTCTTGTACGATTTGAAATTTGTCAAGATTTAAGTTCTAGTTCAAATTTTTAAAACCTAATACTTGCCGTAAATGTTATACATGATAGCTCACACTGATGCAGGCAGAGAGCACGTATTTAAGTTTTGTTGCTTTAGACAGAGTATTCCTTAGAAAGCATCAAAACTTTAATTTAGAGGGACACAATCGTCGTGAGAGGTGGGAATGGGTCCACTGACTACATTACAGTCATTATTTTAAGGTATGTAAAACATTAAAAATGGAAGTAGGTGGACGTGAAGGTATTGAACGAACTATTTAAAAACCGTCAATTAAACTGCGCTATAGCAACTTAGCTTTTTAATTGGAATGCAGCTTTTTTCAGCTTATTTCACGATGAAGAAAAAACTTCATATTGTGGAGTAATATTTCATCATGCCTTTAAATAGTAATCTCTGTGTGTCAAAAGCTGCATCATACCCGCTAACAGATTTAAAATTATTGCTATTCGGCGAAGATGCTTCATCAGGTGCATTATTACTCGAGCATTAAGGTAATATAAAATTTCAAATGAATAAATTTGTTTAGATAAAAAACGTAGCAATTTTTTGCAGTTTGAAACAGTTTAAATTTAAATTTGCATTTATTCGCATTTTTTCCAAACTTAAAACTCCAACCCTCCCAAACTGTATGAATTCCGCCGAATTATATTTCCGTGTGGTTTTGCGGATAAAAAAGGTGCACAACCTTTAATTTTAGCACACATTGGCAATCCTAGTATGGTAGTTTATGTGCATGTAAGAAACGTCATGACCATCCCCTCTCCCCCTTGAAAAGCAAATTCCATATACGCTACTACGCACGAATATGATTATTTTGTAGTTTATTTGAGAAATTAGTATTTTTTACCCCTGTTCTTTGTGAGACTTCAGCGATTAAACTTAGTTGAAGCGAATTATGTAAAGATCCGACGTAAATCATGGAATGGTATAAAGAATATATGCATATTGGTTTAAAAGACCATCCAACATTAAATTGTTGAAGCTTATACATGGATAATGAATGAATTATTGATACCGAATTAATTTTCGTATTTTCTGGGCTGTTCATATGGAGAGAATACTGACCCATATTTTCGCTTTACCATTACTGCTATGGAAATACCAAAGCAAGTAGAACCGTCGGAAACCGCAATGATTCCTGCGTTGCAGGATGCTATTCAAAAAAACGCGTAACAGCAGCATTTCTTTTCCGTTCGGCTTTCTTGCCAACATGTTTTACGCTTGTCGCTAATCGATTTTACAGCCACTGTTAAGTATACTTTTTGTGTTGATTGCATTTAAAATATCGCCTGGTGGTAATGTGTTGCTGAGCATTTTCATTTGCTTTGAACCAAGGTTCACAAACTTAACGGTTACAGTTAATCTTTGAAGAGACTTCATTTAGGGCATTTTTTACAGGCTTTTCATTCAGACCAAATTCATAACAATATGAAAAATCGTTATGTCGCCTTTTATGATTAAAAATGTAAACTTTAATCTCTTAAGATCTTTTTTAAATTCCAAAAACCAACCTATATGAAGTCTTGAGCAATAATTTAACTCTGTGCCAAATTTGGATGAAATCCGATTAAAACTGTATATTTGTATAAGGAACATACAGCCCCCCCCCCCCACACACACACAAACATACGTCCATTTTTATATTTATAGATACATGTAAAGAAAGCCTTGACTACATCCCTCCCCTTTGAGAGATAAATTCCGAATGCGCTATTGTGCATTACTATGATTATTTTGCAATTTATTTGCTTTATTAGTCGTACTTTTACCCCTTTTCTTTGACAGCCTGAAGCGACTTCTATTAAACCGAATTAGGTTATCGGTTATAGTTGAACCGAATTACTTAAAGATTCTACGTAAATCAAAGAATAGTATAAAGAAAATTTACATATTGCAAATTGGTTTCATAAGGTCATAAGGATCATAGAACATTAAGTTAAATTTTTGCTGCAAGGATGAAATAGATGTAGTTTTAATAAAAAGTAGTTTAATGCTGAAACAGTTGAAGATTGTACGTCAATATTGACTGCAATATTTATTACCTTACTCATGTTCGTATTTTCTCTGCTATTAACGGGAAAAACACTGATCAAAAATTACACGCAACCCTTACTGTTGTGGATTTTATAATTAAACAATATTGTTACAAATTCTGTAAATAGTAATTATTGTAGTAACGTAACCTGTAAATAGTTTCCCGTAATGAATATACAACCCCTTTTCATTCGGCTAAAGTATACGATCCCCTTATTTCTTTTTTGTTCATTGATAAAATTTGATAACGGTCTACTATTTTCCAGAAGCGTTTGGAATATTTGAGAGATTTCTTTCGGTGTGTATATAAACCGTTACGCTGGATAAAGAGTGAGTTTCGATTGAGATTTCGAACTGAGAGCGTATTTGCTCTGTTTATTGCGAGGCATTTCGCTGTGTTGTTTTCGTATTTGGAAGTAAATACGTGTGTAAACGTTGAGTTTACGGTGTTGTGTGATAATTGCTTAATTGCTGATGAATAATTTAGCAGTTGTTGACGCTCTTTCCTGTACATAGTGTAAATAAATTTCCTGTATTTTTTTAATCAAGAACTGTGTCATATTTTCAAGAAAGTTGGAAGCCGCACGGAATCCGTTACAATTTGGCGCCCAGCGTGGGGCTTCTTCTTGACTTTCTTGGAGTAAGTGTGAGTTTGGACATTTTTTTCATAAACACTGTTTGAATTTATAGACTTTGTTTTTATGGTGATTACTCGCGCAATGGATGATCAATTAAAACAACTTCTTGACGCAATCAATGCTGTAAAAAGTGATTTGACTGCAAGTTTTACTGCAAATCAAGAACAATTAAAAAATGATATGGCGGCTAATCAAGAACAATTAAAAAATGACATTGCGGCTAATCGAGACTAATTGAAAAGTGATTTAATGGTGCTGAAAAATGATTTAGCTTCTAACCAAGAGGAAATTAAAAACGACCTTACTTCGGTAAAGACTGATGGAAAATAAATTTAATGAGATAGAGCATCGAGTTGATGCTATTGAAGGAAAGTTTGAAGCAGTTGAAGGCCGATTCATCGCAGTAGAAAATAAAATCGAAGAGAAATTTGAAGAAAAATTGAGTACCGTTGAAGGCCGATGCAATGCTGTAGAAAATAAATTGGAAGAAGAAGATAGAACATTTCATCAATTTAAAGAAGACATCTTTAAAGACCTGGAAAGGAGATTGGCGACCGCGGAAAGCTGCTCTGTACAGTTTGGCGCTCCCACATCGGTTGCTCGACCGTCCATTAAACTTGCCACATATGATGGGAAAACTTCGTGGCAGGTCTACAAAACTCAATTCATGATAGTGGCGGAAGCGAACGGATGGGACTCTGCTACCAAGGCCTGCCATCTTGCAGCATCCCTGAGAGGTGACGCAGCGGACATTCTTCAGACCCTTCCGGACGGCCAGCGCCTGGATTTCGCCGCCCTCACATCTGCGTTGGAGCTTCGCTTCGGTGAGAAGGGCCAGAAAGATTTCGGCCGACTCCACTTGAAGTCCCGTTTCCAGAAAACCGGGGAAACCCTGCAAGAGCTTGCGGCGGACATCGAGAGACTGTCTCATCTTGCTTTTTGCGACTGCCCTGCGGATGTTCGAGACAACCTGGCACTCAATTACTACATCGACGGGGTTCGAGATCCGGAAATCCAGAAAGCGCTACGAATGGCGGATGTCAAAGACCTGAATTCTGCTGTTGTGTATGCGATGAAGTTGGAGGCCGCCCAGCAAGCAACCCGCAAGGATCGCCATTCAATCCGCGGCGTGAAAACTGATGAGCTTGATCCGGTTTCGTCACGTTTTGATGAACTTGAAAAGCAAATGAAAGAAATTGCAGGAACCCTCAAAAGGATTTCGGCCCCCAAGGACCAAAATCGACAACCACTTAAGTGCTGGAAATGCGGCGGCGAGGGTCACTTACGAAGAAACTGTGAAGCTCGCCAAGAAACCAGAGGGAGGAGCACCTCTCCCTCTCAGGTCCAGGAAAACTAAGCCATGGCAATCTCGCGGGGCGGAGGTCGCCAAATTGGAATGAGCCCCATCTTGAAGTTTTCCAGATTTCATCGACGAGTGGCGGCAGTAATGGACTGTTTGTTTACGCATATGTAAACGGGTTTCCCTGCGAACTGATTATTGACACTGGAGCCAATGTTACAATCATTAGAACAGATGTGGCTCGTCAATTTGGACTCAACATTCTATGGACGCCGCCCTTTGTTACCCTCCAAACTGTGACAGGTGACAAGATCGAGATTGAAGGTAAAGTAAACTTAGAAATTGTGTTTGGAAATGCCACTTACCATCATACGGCATTCGTTGCTGATATCACGGACCCCTTCATTCTCGGATTGGACTTTTTAAAGAAGTATGACTTCAAGACTAATGAGCTGCACTCGACGAGAGAAGACATAGCCGTTTTCCCCGCAGAAAGTGATGTAAAGTCCGCTCATCAAATAATAGCCCAAACAGATTTATCGATTCCCTCAAGGTCAGAATCATTGATACCTGGCTCCATTGAAGAAAACAGCTTTAGATTCAGCCTCATTGAATACCCTAACCTAAACAATAACCTAAAAGGAGTGCTGGTAGCATCTACGCTTGTGGACCTTTCTAAGGATGTAATTCCTGTGAGAGTCGCCAACGTGAGTGAAAGGCCAAGGAATATCCGAAAGGGTGAAGTGTTGGCAACTTGTACTCCAGTAAACTGCATCATTAGAAAAATCAATTTCCCCGAGACTGTGTCTTCTGAGTCCTTGACATCGAAGTTAATTGGGAGTGCGTCATTATCGAAAGATCAAAGAACTGCTGCGGAACAATTGGTGGACGACTTCAAGCATCTGTTTTCATCTACATCGGAGGATGTTGGCCGTACGAATTTAACGCAGCATAGAATTTACACTGGAGAACACTCCCCTATTAAACAGCATCCAAGACGACTACCGTTCGCCAAGAAGGAAGAGGTTGAGACCCTCCTGAAAGAGATGCAGGAGAATGATGTCATCGAACCCTCGTCCAGTCCTTGGGCCTCTCCCATCGTCTTGGTCCGAAAGAAAGATGGCTCCACCAGATTTTGTGTCGATTACCGACGGCTGAATGAAATCACCAAGAAAGACAGTTACCCTCTTCCACGGATAGACGACACCTTGGACACTCTTTCCGGACACAAGTGGTTTTCGACCCCGGACTTGAAGAGCGGCTACTGGCAGGTTGAGATACATACACCCTGATGACCGAGAGAAGACAGCGTTTACAACTGGGCAAGGCTTATGGCAGTTTAAAGTGATGCCCTTCGGCCTCTGCAATGCACCAGCTACGTTCGATCGTCTTATGGAGACAGTGTTAAGAGGACTTTCCTACGAATCCTGTCTGGTCTACTTAGACGATATCATCATCGTGGGACGCACTTTCGATGAACATCTGGCTAATCTTAGGAAGGTGCTGCAAAAGCTTAAGGAAGCCAATCTGAAGTTAAGCCGTCCAAATGTAATTTGTTCCGCCGGGAAGTGAACTACCTTGGTCACATCATCTCTTCTGAGGGTGTACAAACCGATCCAGAAAAGATATCCGCGATCAAGAATTGGAGTCGTCCCGAAAACATCCATCAGCTGCGAAGTTTCCTGGGGCTCTGCACGTACTACAGGAAGTTTGTAAAGGGTTTTTCCAACATTGCACGACCTTTGCATAAGCTGACGGAGAGCAAGCAAAAGTTTGAATGGTCCAAAGAATGCGAAGATGCATTTCTACGAATGAAGGAGGCTTTAACATCAACGCCTATCCTCGCCTATCCTCAGCCTGAAAAATCCTTCATCCTGGAACTGATGCGAGCAACGAGGGCATCGGAGCTGTTTTATCCCAAGAAATTGACGGAAATAAACATGTCATCGCTTACTGGAGCAAATGCTTATCAAAGTCGGAGCGAAATTACTGCGTCACCAGAAAGGAGTTACTGGCCATAGTGAAAGCTATAGAACACTTCCATCATTTCCTCTACGGCCGAAAATTTCTGCTTCGGACAGTTCATGCCTCATTAACTTGGCTTTTGAACTTCAAAAATCCGGAAGGCCAGATAACCAGATGGATACAGCGGCTCCAGGAATATGACATGGAGATCAAGCATCGAAAAGGGTTGTCTCATGGTAATGCATACGCTTTATCAAGGAGACCCTGTCCTGAGAACTGCAATTATTGTTCCCGAATCGAGAAACAGTATGGAACGACTAGCCCTACTGCCTATCAGGTGACAGTGACTCCAACATCATCAGAACCTGATCCATGGAGTGATGACCAAGTTCGAAAAGATCAACTTGAAGACCCCGACATAAAACCAATTTTGGAGTTCATGGAAAGTGACAGTCGACGCCCTAGCTGGCAGGACGTTTCCATCTTCAGTCCAGCAACAAAAAGATACTGGGCTTTATGGAACTCATTCCATTTACGGAACGGCGTACTGTACCGAAAATGGGAATCTGATGATGGCAAAACATCTAGGTGGCAGTTACTACTTCCCCGATCAAGGATTTCAGATGTTCTGAAAGAAATACATAGTAGTGCGACTGGAGGACATTTTAGTGTCTTGAAAACCCTCAATAAAGTTCGAGAGCGCTTCTTCTGGAGCAAGGCGAATGATGACGTGGAGAAGTGGTGCCATTCTTGTGACGCCTGTGCTGCACGTAAAGGACCGAAGAAAAGAAGCAGAGGGAAGCTACATCTGTACAACGTTGGAGCTCCTTTCGAACGAATTGGGATCGACATCTTGGGTCCTCTACCAAGAACTGCTGATGGGAACAAATACATTCTTGTTTCCATCGACTATTTCACCAAATGGCCCGAAGCGTATCCCATTCCAGATCAAGAAGCTACCACCGTAGCAGAGACTCTAGTCCATCATTGGATCTCGAGATATGGAACACCTTTGCAGATTCATTCCGATCAAGGGAGGAATTTCATCTCTGCTGTGTTTAAGGGCCTATGTCAAATTTTCGGAATTGAGAAAACTAGAACAACACCACTACACCCACAATCGGACGGCACGGTGGAGAGATTTAACCGCACAATCCTGAATAATCTCCCGCTTATGGTATCCAGAAATCAACAGGATTGGGACAAGAAGCTACCTTTGTTCCTGCTGGCCTACCGCAGTGCTGTCCACGAGACTACCGGATTTGCCCCATCTCAGATGCTCTTCGGACGAGAGCTTCGGCTACCTTGTGATCTCGTCTTCGGTCGTCCTCCGGATGCGCCTTCATCGCCTGAGGAGTACATCCAGGATCTCCAGGCCCGGTTGGAAGACGTTCATAACTTCGCACGAGAGCGAATCAACATCGCGGCGGAGAAGATGAAGACCCGATACGACACAAGGTCTACTGGACATGAATTCAACGAAGGCGACAAGGTTTGGTTATGGAATCCCATCCGACGGAGAGGTCTTTCACCCAAATTGCAGTCGCATTGGGATGGACCCTACAAAGTCCTTAACCGACTGAATGACGTCGTAGTGAGGATCCAAAAATCACCTACTGCAAAACCTAGGGTTGTACATTATGATCGGTTAGCCCCATACTATGGCCATAGTTCATGAGTATTACGTAAACAACCATGGTTGATAACATAAAAGTTGTAGATAATTTTTGCTTTTAATGTTTAGTAATATTTCTTGTTATTATTGTGTTTTCTGTATCTGTTAGTTATTAATTAATGTGTATATTTGTAAACTTGTGATAGAAGTTTGGCACCCTTTCTGGGGATTGTACTGCCCGGGACGTGCAGTCCTTAGGAGGGGGGCAATGTTACAAATTCTGTAAATAGTAATTAATGTAGTAACGTAACCTGTAAATAGTTTCCCGTAATGAATATGCAACCCCTTTTCATTCGGCTAAAGTATACGAACCCCCCTATTTCTTTTTTGTTCATTGATAAAATTTGATAACGGTCTACTATTTTCCAGAAGCGTTTGGAATATTTGAGAGATTTCTTTCGGTGTGTATATAAACCGTTACGCTGGATAAAGAGTGAGTTTCGATTGAGATTTCGAACTGAGAGCGAATTTGCTCTGTTTATTGCGAGGCATTTCGCTGTGTTGTTTTCGTATTTGGAAGTAAATACGTGTGTAAACGTTGAGTTTACAGTGTTGTGTGATAATTGCTTAATTGCTGATGAATAATTTATCAGTTGTTGACGCTCTTTCCTGTACATAGTGTAAATAAATTTCCTGCATTTTTTTAATCAAGAACTGTGTCATCCTTTCAAGAAAATTGGAAACCGCACCGAATCCGTTACAATATTTAAAACTTATGATTTAACGGTAGCATTCAAATTAAGTAGCAACATGAGCAGCATCCATGAACCCCTGGGGGCTTCGTAGGTCGCAGTTTAAGAAACGATGTACAGCATCATTTTTTACACCTACGGCTTTCTCGCCAAACATGCTTTAACGCTCATCGCTAAACGGCATTGACGGCCAGCGTTCAGGATACGTTTTGTGTTGATTGCATTTAAAATAACTCCTGGTGGTAATATGTTGATAACCGTTTTCATTTGCTTTGAACCAAGGTTGACAAATTTAACGATTAAAGTTAATCTTTGAAGAAACTTTATCTAGGGCAGTTTTTTACGGGCTTTTCATTTAGACTGAATTCATAACTATACAAAAATTCGTTCTTTCAGAAAAGAGAGTTTTATGACTCAAAATACGAAATTAGACCTCTTTGGGTCTTTTTAAAGTTTCAAAATCCCGCCTATATGAATTCCTGAGCAACAATTTACCTTTGTGCCAAATTTGGAAGAAATCCGATGAAAAATGTGGATTTGTATAAGGAACATACACACATACCCACGCACCCACAAACATACATCCATATATATATATATATATATATATATATATATATATATATATATATATATATATATATATATATATATATATATATTATCAGCTCAAACCATTGATGTTTTTTTTAATTCGTCCCTCCTGTAAAATAAAAAAAAAAAAATAAAAAAAAAAAGAGCTGGTTTTGATACTAAACGCCTCAAATACTCATTTCGATGTGTGAAATAGCATTGTTAAAACGATAAATGATAAAGCTCTTGAAAAATTTGGTTATAGTACATTTAAAATTGTGCGTGCGCAGACTTTCTTCTCATGCAAAACCAATTTTTCTGTCAAATTCTCGCTTTGTCGCCTAGCGCGTATCCGCCGTCTGACAGTCCGGACTTTTCATCTCAAACACGATGTACATTAAATTTAATTGAAAGTCACATTCAAAGTTAAGAGAAAATTTTGCGAAGTTTATACTGCAACCTCTCATTACACCGTGCACCTGCAACTTGAGATTCCTTTTTCTTCAGAAAACAGTAAAAATATTTTAAATTCATTTTTCTCTTTTAAAATAACAATAGTAATTTAATTTTTGTAATGAATGTCGTCCTTCTATATATATAAAAATGGATGTATGTTTGTGGGTGTGTGTGTATGTTCCTTATACAAATCCACAGTTTTCGTCGGATTTCTTCCAAATTTGGCACAAAGGTAAATTGTTGCTCAGGAATTCATATAGACGGGTTTTTGGAATTTTAAAAACACCCAAAGAGGTCTAATTTCATATTTTGAGTCATAAAATTGCTCTTTTCTGCACGATCAAATTTTTGTATAGTTATGAATTACGTCTACATGAAAAGCCCGTAAAAAACTGCCCTAAATGAAGTTTCTTCAAAGTTTAACTGTAATCGTTAAATTTGTGAACCTTGGTTCAAAGCAAATGAAAATGGTTAGCAACATATAACCACCAGGAGATATTTTAAATGCAATCAACACAAAAAGTATCCTCAACCATGGCCGTTAATGTCGATTAGCGACAAGCGTAAAGCATGTTTGGAAAGAAATCCGAACGAAAAAGAGATGCTGTTTTTCAGTAGTTCTTAAATTGCACCCGGAAAAGACATAGGGATGCATTGAAACACCGTCGGTTCTTCATCAATTTGCTTGCGCATTTTGCTAATAAGTTTTCAAGTAATAATACCGTAACAATAAACGAAATTTTGATGTGTATTTTCTGCATAACTAGCACAGAAAATACCAAAATGAGATAGGTATTAAAAATGCATTCAATTATCGAAGTACAATCTTCAACAGTTTTAGCGTTAGAATACTAAACTCATATTAAAACGACATCCTTGCAAAGGAAATTTAATTTAATATTGTATTATCCTTAAACAAATCAATATGTAAATGTTATTTTTACTATTCCATGATTTACCTAATTCGGTTCACCTAAGTTTCACCGAAATCGCTCCTGGTTATCAAAGAAAAAGGGGTAAAAGTACTAATAGGGCTAATGGATTGCAAAATAATCATTTTTGTGCATAGTAGTAAAGATTGAATTTATCTTTCAAGGGGGAGGGGGATAGTCATGGGGTTCATTACATGTACATAAACTACCATACTAGGATTGCTAATGTGTGGTGAAATAAAAGACTGTGCACCTTTAGACCCGAAACCACACGGAAATGTAATATGGCTGACTTAAAAGTTTTGGAAGGGTAAAAGTTTAAAGTTTGAAAAAATGCAAAGAAATATTAATTTAAATTTAAACTTTTAAAGTGCATAAACTGTCTCCATTTTTATGTAAACAAATTTCTTTATCGTTTAAAATTTTATGTTACTTTAACGCTCGAAGCAATAGTACACCTGATGGAGCATCTCCGCTGACTAGCAATAATTTTAAATCAGTTAGCGGGTATGATGCAACTTTTGACACTAAGAGATTGCTCCTGAAATGGGCGTAATGAAATATTACACCACATTATAAAGTTTTTTTCTTTTTAGTCTTCATCGTGAAATTAGTTGAGCAAAGCTCCATTTCCAATTCCAAGACTCTCAGTTCGATAACTTTTATTGTAAACAATCGAAAAATATTAGTGTTTGTAACTACTACTAAGTAATTCAACCGTCATTGAAAAAATGGTGTAAGATAAAAATGGATACGCATCAGTGTTATAGAAGCAACTCTGTTCACAGTGGAGGGATAAGGTGAAACAATTTGTATCTCATGTATAACCACTAATCGCAATACATCATTCTTTAAACTTCAAGAAATTAAGATCCCACCAAAAACATTCTGTAAAAAACTAGCCAAGTCTCGATGGAGCTGTTTGTTTATCTCTAAAAAGTAATGAAATCTAGACAAAGTTATGACAAGTTGAAGGTTCCTTACTGCGATTTCTTTATTGTCATAGTTAATGTAGTGTGACTTGGCCGTTAAACATTCTTTATACGTTAGTGGGTACAGGTCAATTTTGTTTACACGTTTTCCAAGTGGCAATTTTCCATCGTCAATGGGTAGCGGTTCTGGCGACAGATTGGTGTAATCGTGTCATGGAGCACCTGGTTTTGTACCTTTGTGTACCCTTTAACGGCCAAGTCACACAACATTAACTATGACAATAAAGAAATCGCAGTAAGGAACCTTCGACTTGTCATAACTTTGTCTAGATTTCATTACTTTTTAGAGATAAACAAACAGCTCCATCGAGACTTGGCTAGTTTTTTACAGAATGTTTTTGGTGGGATTTCACTTCTTTTTGTAGAAACATTTAATTTGTGTAATATTCGAGTAGACTAAAGTTAGGCTAAATTAAATTAGAAGATGTGTCCCACTACGCTGGACTTTTGCAATGACAGTCGATTTTTTTATGCACCAATAGTAGAAGGGGGCATTACCATATCTCTAATACAGCTGAGACCAGCTGAGGGTTCTTCATTAGATACTTCAGACTTTCGATTTTTGACATCAAATGAAGCGGCCAACCAAGTTGAATATTTTTTGTAAAGGCGGTATGTCGATCTCTAATAGTTTGGTCTAATAGCCAGATCTTCGATTATCCTAGTTTTTATAGTTTTCCCTTTATGTGCCCCTTAAACCCTAACTCTGTACCGAATTTCACCTCTCTGAGTTTATGGGAAGTACTAGTTCTATTTTGATGATCATGAGTGAGTGAGTGAGTGTCATAAATGCGAAACTTTGCTTTCGCTTAACTTCGGAACTAAATGACCTACAGACTTGAAATTTCGGATTTTAAGTATGTGATTATAGCTTATTGGATGACGAAAATTTCTGCGTTCTGGTCTCATCAGAAGGTTCTCAAATAGGGGCCTGAAAATGCGGCGAAATGGTTCCAGTAAAGGATGGTACGGCAGTGTTTGCTTCGCGCTCGACTTGGCGGAGGCACTGCCGTGCCCCCCGATCTCCAGTAAGACTTAAGTTCTGTATCACGATCAATAAGTCAGAAGGGCAGGCGATCAAGTACTTTAAATGCATGTGAAAATTACCTATTTCCCATATAGATAGCTTTATGTTGCATGCTTAAGGTTGGGTTCACTCAAAAATGTATTTCATTTTGCTGCTGGAACGGGGACTAAGAATTGTATTTAGGAGCAAGATTTGAGTTAAATTTACAAATTAAAAAATTTTGAATAATTTAACTTTTTAGTGTTTGAATTACGTTTCTAAACGTGGAAATACATTTCCTTCGTTTTGAAGCTGCGGATATGGGGAACAGAATGTGCAACAAGCTTTTGTAAAACATAAACAAAAAATTGTCTAATATACAGTTGTAAGTTGAAACAAGACAGTTTTTTTCTTTCTTTTAATTTCATGACCTGCAAATAATTTTTTAAAAAATACGCAGATAGTGACCAAAATGTGTACGCCTATTTCTTTATAAGGCAGTTCAATTGACGGGTTTTATATAGTTCGTTCCATAAGTTCGTGTTCACGTACTCCATTTTTAATGCTTAATGTAACTTAAAATAATAACTATATCTATAGCAACTATTATTCAGTGGAACCATTCCTACCCCTCATTACGACTGTGCCTATGTAAATTAAAATTTCGATATTCTCAAAGGAATACTTTAGAGCAGCAAACTTAAATAAGTGCTCTTACTACCTGCATCAGATTGAGTTATCATGTACAACATTTACGGCAAAAGCGTGAGGTTTTAAAAATTGGAAATAAAATTTTAATCAAGACAAATTTTGAATCGTTGCATGACACCAATATTAATGTCTAACTGTCATTTTCGCCTACGAAAATAGAAATTTGACATAAATATAAGAAAATAAAATGTAGTTGACGTACGTCTTTTTATGCAACTTACACTTATCCAATTTTACTACATGGCATGCTACTAAATCTACACGGAAAAGGCAAACAGACACATTTTGTGAAATTATTTATACTAAGTGACAGTTTTCTACGGAATGTGCTTGCATACCTGAACACTTACAAAAACTTATAAAATGAGTCTACCTAACACGTGAAACCGTGAAAGTAAAAACACCGCCAGAAAATCCGTGAAACGGAACGTTAACTTTTATATCTGAAAATATTGTAACGGTGTCATATTTTGCATATATTTATAACTGATAAAAGCCATTGAATTTTACTCACGACTCTTTCTAGGAAGACATTCCATGATTTTTTTTTCCAGAATAAAATGTATGTGAAGAGTACTACAACATGCTTTAATGTCTTGAGGTATACAAAACCTTCAAACACAGAACAACGGTTTTCGTATTCGAAGCACCACGTAAAAGGTTGTCCCACAAGATATGCAAGACAATCATTTGTCTCTGCATTAAGGCAATGGATGTACCGCCCATCTGTTTCAACCGCAGACAACGTGCCAGTGGACACGACAGAACCAAAGAACATTGTTGACATAACCCCGATAACAAGCCTCATGCTTTTTCGTTTTTACTTGATGCTATTTTTTCCGCAAATGCTCAACTTTCTGTGCTATTTACAGTCTTGAAAATTTGACTCTAGAGTGGTGTGAATGCAGGTTTTTACTGTCATTTAGATAGAATTCCTCCATTTAATTATCTGAAAGATATGTTGCATTGAGAAGCACCCGGGCAACGCCGGGTATTAAGCTAGTATATGATAAGGAAAGAAGCTGGTGTATGTATCCAAATCATTTGTGTGCTTTACTTCAAATGAATAGGGGTTTTCATGACCTTGGTTACATCACGATTTCGGATATCACTTTTTTGTTATCTCCGCACAAGCGCTTTATAATGAGGGAATACTTTATTTTTTAGCCAAATCCATGGTTCGCGTTCTTGGAGACGTGACCAAGTGCATATTTATAAAAGTGGGCCTGAAAATATCTCATTATATATCTCTCATACTCTTCAATCTAATTATTTTCAACTTTAAACTACTATTTCTACATAGGTGGTCTTGAGTTACTGTTTTCCTTAGCGTTTTTTTTTTTCCCCGGCATTTTCCCTTGCATTGCAAGTGGATTATTGCCGGTCACTTGAAGCAGAGCGTGAAATTGATTCTCCCAGTGCGGACCGAAACTTTTTTTTGCTGGAAGTCAATTTATTTTTCCTCAGAAAAGGCATGGAAATAAATAATCGCTTGAGTAATATTTGTCATTCAGGAACGTCACGAAGACGGCCAATTTCAGTTGATTGACGAATGTACATCTTACCCTGCTATATAGGATGCATTCGAAAATATGAAAATTCTTAACACCTATTTTCTAAATTTGAAAGTTATTTTAAAGTGTCTTTTCTCGATCAGCGTGTACCTTTAAAAAAAAAAAAAAAATTCTGAATGCCTTCTGCTATTTTTATACCTACAGCTCTATTGGCGCCCCTAATACAAGTAAATACTTTAACAAAAACGTATGCGTTAGTTAAACTGAGGTGCAACATGAATTATAATTTTAATGAAGTCAAACAGAAATGTCTGTTTACGTATGTTACGATAAACATAAGCTAGTTCATGAATCCAAGTAGAATCGACTGGATAATAAATCAGAGCAAAATAGCATGTATAGCATATGTCAGATCTCACATGAAAAATAATTTTGAATTTAGCCCCTCACTCCTCCTCTCTTGCAATATACAGATTTTATGAGATAATAGCAGAGTTATTCTCTAAATAAGAGCATAACTAATAAGTGAGAAATAATTCAGATGTGTTTAAAAAACACTTACGTTTGAACAGTAACAATAACAGACGCTTACAGCACATTTATACCTACAAAGGTGTCAATCATATGAATTCTTGAAAGCAATTTTCATTAGCAAATTTTCATCGCCTCTCTAAAATCTAAAAATTCCCTTGTATTAATACGGAAAGTTTCTCGGCCATCTTGAAAAACATTCGAACACGTTACTTCAATAGTAATGGCTGAAAATCATTGGTGCCCAAAAATGGCGGAGAAGACAGGGGAAAAAGGGGGGGGGGGTCATGACGCAGAATGCGCTGTTTTTATTTTTGAATCTGATTTTTTAACGTGCTTTTAGTCACTCTTTTAGAGGGTCTTTCTTTTTTGAGGAAGGGATGGGGGGGGGGGGCGGAGAAACCTCTGACTATAGTGTCCAAGTATTACTACGCGCAAAAGAGATTAGCTATCTGCCATCTCCAAAATCTTTCCAGCTTTTTTTCCTAAAATCCATAGCTTAATCAGTGGCGCCCTTTATAGTTCAACCCCCCCCCCCCATACAGATCATTTTTGTTCTGAAAAACAGGAAAAAATACTGCCATATACGTGTACTACGTACACGCCCACATATGTCATTCACGACATAACTGTAACTAAAATACATGTATCTAAACACATCAATGCAACTAGTGCAATCAAATCAGTACCACATTTTGTTTTGCGCGAAAATACCTAATTTTAAACGGGAACAGCCAAATGTGCTGCGTTTTCCTCACAAAATCTGCAGAAGTTCACCTGCAGAAATTTTGAAGAATTCTGCAGGTATTTTAAAGATTTGAGACTTTACCTTGAGAAAAACTGCAGTTTTCATGCAGAAATCTGCTGTTTTCCTGCTGAAAATTGGTGATTTTTGATACCCCTTCAACCCGCCCGGTCCCTTACCCGCCCTGGCAGACCAAGGGAAAAATGCTTGGCTATGTTCGTACTTTCATTCCATTACAGAATTTTTTAATGTACCTTATGAGTACTTTTTTTGTGTAGCCAGCTCTTAGTCTATATAACTTATGCCTATGATTTTCTTTGCAAGTTTGTGTTTTAGTACTCTGCTCTCCATGAAATTACACTGTTCTAGACTCAATCGATACTGCGGGGAAAAGATTCCTAGACAGCAGGGATGTTAGTTTTCCGAAATTTCCTTAAATTCTGAATATTTTGCATTGTCTGTTCCGAAAATTTATTCATTTATTCTCCAAAAGTAGGACGGAGGGATAAAACTTATAAACAAAAAATGCAAACCTCAGCGTTATAGTTTTTCTTCTTCCTTTCTCTCTCTTTTTGGTCACTTTTAGTCTTTTGATTTTTGTCTCTTTTCTCTCTGGTTTCAGTCATCAGTTACGGATTTTTCAGTTTTTTTGTCTTTCTATTTAGTTTACCAGGGTTGCTGTTTTGTCCACTTTTTTGTAAAAGTCCGGGACGCCGAAAGAAACTGGACAAAACTGGACGAAGTGGACAAAATGGACGAAATGAAAAATCAACTGACTATACATACATAAATTTATTGTTATGGTGTAATAATATTAGTATATTATTCTAATAGATTTCCTATTATGAATTAATCATTTAATTAAAATAGAACCTTTAGCTTTAGAACTTCATAAATCTAAAAAAAAAAAAATAATTACACATTGGTGCAGCTAATTTTAGATCATAATTTACTTAAAAGTAATAAAATTTAACAATGTGAATAAGCTGTTGGGCATGATTAGACTATTATACACAATAGTGGAAAATAAATTCAATGGGAAAGTCAAATGAAATGCTTAGAGACATACATACAAAACAAAGATTTATAAACTAAAAATATTTTATAACTTATATTTTTAGAGTTTTTATTGATGTCACCCCACCCCATAGTAAAATATTTATGTACTGAGCATATTTTATGGATCTGTTAATGTCATACAAATTAAGAAAAATTACTACTTTAGTATGGTTGTGGGTACTCAGAACAGTATACTGCACTCTCAATAATGGACTTTCAAATTTGACGAAATTTTCTTCGTATTTGACGAAACTACTTCCAGGGATATGCTCCGAGCGAACATTTCGTCAAATTGAAGAAACTGCTTTTGTTAGTGGTTTGAGGATGCGAATTTCGTCAAATGTAATGAAATATTTCTTCATTCTAGTTTCGTCAAATTAACAATCATTTTCGTAGTTTTGAGAGCATTAGTTTCGTCAAATTAATTTCGTCATATATGAGGACGTTAATTTCGTAAATTTTTAAGAAAATTTATTTCCTTTTTTTTTTCTTTGAGCACATTAGATTTTTTTTTTTTATATTTGAGAATACAGTCGAACCTCGTTAATTCGAACACGCTTAAAACAAATAACTGCTGAAATGAACTTTTTTGCAATCCTTGTCTTATTGTTTATTGTTTTTTGGATAAAGCGAACCACGTTTTATAATAATCGATTTTAATGGTCCCTTTAAGTTCGTTATAACGAGGTTTGACTGTATTTTATAAGATTTTGTGCGTGTGATCAAATTCTAACTTCAGAATCTTACCACCTTAGTTTCCCACTTTATTGCGTATAGTCACTTTCACAGGCCCGTCATTTACGGGGTGAGGGGGTCAACTGACCCCCCCCCCTCCCGTCTTTATTTTTGAACATTCATGTTTTTACATATGACTGGCCGTTGTTTTAGTTCGTTTTCTGTAAAATTTTTACTGAGTACAGACTCTTTATCATATTTGGGATGAAATTGAAACAACGGGCCTGCAGCCCTCCCCCCCCCATAAAAAAAAGACAAGTAATTGTTAAAAAATGAGGCACATAAAATATGTCATGCAAATTTTTATTTATGTAAAATTGCAAACAAACAATTTCTTTAAAAAGGTAAAACAAATCATTGCAGATTAAACTCCCCATGGTATCTAATTAAACCCCCCATAATGGGGGTTTTCCTTCAAAAAATCTAATTTTTGTCGGATATTTTCCAAATTTGGCACAGAGGTTCGTTATTGGAGGCTCGGGAATTCACACAAGGTCGTTTATGTCCCTCTATGTGGGGGGCGGGGGGACAGACAACCCCGCATTGGGGGGTTCTCCGTATTAAAAAAAGTTTTTGTCCGATCTTTCCAAAATTTGACACATAGGCTCTTTGATGCACGGAGATTCAGGCAGGGTAGTTTTCGGCCTTCTATGGGGGGGGGGGGGGGGTTAACCCCTATGGTAGTTTTCCTAGAAGAAATCCAGTTTTTGTTGGATCTTTCCGAATTTGCCAGAGGTTTGTTATTTGATGCTCAGGAATTCTCATAGGGTGGTTTTCTTCTTGCTATGGGGGGCAATCCCCATACGGGAGGGGTTCTTATAAAAAAAAAAGTTTTTATCATATCTTTTCCAAATTTGGAACAGAGGTCCTCTGATGCTCGGGAATTCACACATGGTAGTTTTCAACCCTCCATGATGGGGGGGGGGGAGGAGCAACCCCGCATTGGAAGTTCTCCTTATATATAAAAAAAGTTTTTGTCTGATCTTTTCTAAATTTGCCATAGAGGTTCTTTGATGCTCAGGAATTCACGGAGGTTAGCTTTCGTCAATGTATGGGTGGGGGGGGGGCATCCCCGATGGGGGTTTTCCTTGAAAAAAATTCATTTTTCGTCGGATCTTTTCCAGACTCGGCCCAGACATCCTTTGATGCTGGAAATCCACATAGGATAGTTTCCCATGGGGTAGTATTCATATGGGGCATATATCCCATGGGGTCCATCATGGGGTATATTCCATGTGATTAAAGAACCTATGTGCCAAATTAGAAAAACATCTGACAAAAGCCTGGATTTTTGTAAGGAAAACTCCCCTAATTGCGGAGGGGGATGCCCCTAAAGCGGAAAGAATATTTCAAACTGTTTGAATTACATCGCTACATCGCGATGTAAGGATGGCGATGCATCACGATGTAGAAATTCCTACATCGCTCTGCCCCTACTGGGAATATAAAAGTGCTACTTCCTCAGCAGACATTGGGTACTGGAAAAATAAATCATGTGCCACTTTTATGCACAGTTAGATTGATATATGCTCGCGAGAAAATTGCTGAGAAGTTTCTTCTTCATTGCATCGCATGAAAAAATTCCAGAAAAAAAAAAGATTTTTATCCAATTTATACCAAATTTCAAAAAAAAAAAAAAAGTACAATAAAATGGACAACTTTAAGTTAGTATATATTTGTTCTAAAATTAGATACAGAAAATAAAATTAGATAATCTTAAGAAAAAGCTTACCTTTTTCTTTTTCCAATTAATTATTTGTTTTACTAATTTTGCTTGTATGTAGAATGTTTATTTGGCCAAATTTATGTTTAATACAGGAACTTTATTATTGCATGCATTTCATACTTCATACTTTGAAAACAATTCTCTGCCAAAATTGCAAAAGGTATTTGAATATATAAATCTTTAAAAAAAATGCAGATGTGAAATAAATCTTTTGGTAAAATTAATTTAGTGTAATGTTTGTTAAATAATTATAAAAATATACCTTTGCTTTTTACCCCTAAGTTTCTATTTTTATTTCCAAACATGTGTAACATGAAATCAATGTATAATATACGAACATTTAGGATATTGTTATAATTATGAAAAAGTCTTCGTCTGTCCTTGTTCCGATTATCTCCGTGATGTTGGATCCATCCTAAAAAAGTTTTAAAAAGAGGAATATATATACATAATAAGAAAAAGGTTAAGTCCATGGGTGTATGCCCTCATGCACATGGATCTTTTTTCTATTCCGAGGAAAGTTTTACGATTAAATTCAGCAATTTATTTCTGAAATAAAACATGTTTTCACGATTTCTTTCAAAATCTGAGTTTTTTTTTCCTTAAGTTAAAAAGCTACGATTCGCTTGTGACTTTGAAAAGCATCTGACTTAATATTCATATTTTTCAAAACATACGATTATTTCGATGCTGACAGCTTTTTATCAAGCAGATTGCAAGAATGAGTTATTTTTACAGCGGATGAACAAAATTTTTATTTAGGCAGCTAGACTCTCAATTAGTTTCTGAATAATATTCTAGAATTAGAGTTTCTTCAATTTATCGAGAATCAGCATTATTTAGCCATTAAACGAGTTAATTCTTTTGCACATGAAGTCGTAAATTTTCATTTTTTTGAGCTATAAAAAAATCAAAAGTGCAAAAATTGTTGATCTGTGATTTTTTTTTAAATTTATTTTTTATTTTAACCGATAGCCAAAATACACCTTTTTTTTTAGATTTTCGTGTTTCGTTTTCTTCACGAATGTTTTCTGAAGTACTCCCCCCCCCCCCCTACGCAAATTAGTTCCAATAAAGTAGTTATGAATTAAGTAGTACTGAAACTGGTGATTATGATTTTATTTGCCCTTTTTTCAGAGATTTTATTGTGCTATGTTATCAATAAACAACATTTACCTACCGAGCTTTACCTCCTTAAACCACTACCAAATTAGAGTCAAAAAACCCAGGGCTCCAACACTCGAAGCCACGCTCCATTTCATAAACTAACTAGTAATTACATAAAGCTACCCTTCTAGCTGATGGATAGGGATTTAGTAGAAAAAAAAAACTGATTTTTCTGCAATACTGGGGGGTAGAGTACTTACAAAATGGGGCGTAGCTTAAGGGCGTGTGTACTTAGGATTTTTTTAACTCAGCTGGTAATGATTTTAAGAGGGAATGCTTGCCAAGTAAAGTTGTTAATTGATAGTATAGTACCTTGAAATTTTTAAAAAATATTCGAACAAAATCATAAAATCATCAAAATCAATCACTAGTACAAAAATATTCAAACGTAGTTCTACTTACTAGTTTGGGACGGAGACGAAGGGAGTATCACCTTTTAACTAAGCATATTTGATTTTTAAAATATGCAATTTTCACGCAGTAAATAAAAAAACGTCAAGGGAGAAGAGCTGCCAAAGATAGGGGAAACCCAATAAAAAAGTGCATTTTCTTGTTTGTTTGTTTCTTGAGAACTAATTGACTGATATCGATGGATTTTTTTTTTTCAAAGGCATATAATGAAAATAGGGACTAGTGTGGTGAGTAAAGCTTGTTACATATATAAAGCTTATCATATATTTTCATTATCCTTTTAATTTTTCATATATTTTCACTATCCTTTCAATTTTTCAATTGAAGTTCGGTTAAATTTTCAGACATTTTACTTTATATCCAGCAAAATCACAACTCCAACCAAAAGATTGGATTTATTGGAAGTTCATCTATAAAATGCTTCTTAGTCCTGATTTAATGTAGACCGGGATTTCTCACTTTTTGTTGACAATATCTTGAGGTGGCAAATATGGCAATAAAATTAATGCTGCATTTATTTTAGCTGTAAAAACTATGTATAATGGAAAAAATTCATAATTATGACAAATCATGTAACACAAATTGACATAGAAAAACTTATAAATTTAGTGCATGAAGTGGGAAAATAAACAACAAAAAATGCTTATTTTTGTTATTACAATTTTCAAACATGCTATACTATCTTTTCTTTTTTTCTTTTTAAATCGAGGTTAAACATTAAAACTTCACTTCAATAATTTATTTTAATTTGCGGGAAAATTGAAAAAATATTGAAAATATTCTGCTGAAATATCAAGCACAAAGATAGAGTTCTTTATGGAAATTAATATTTTTTTAATCTTAAAATGATTTTATCAAATTGATATTACTTCATGTTTTATGCAAGTAAAAAAAAAAAGGCTTCACAAATAATGAACGTAAGCAATTATTGCTAGAAACATCTGCCGCAGGGAAAGAGATTATATAAACAACGTGGGGTAAGCTGGTAAGCGTATTGGGGGATTGGTATATAATATTTTGTTTAAGAAAATAAAAATGCAGAATGAAACAAATTTGAACTATTAAACTAAAAAATACACTTCGTTTAACAGAATTATTTTTGTAAAATTCATAGAGAAGAATGAAAACTCATAACCATGTAATATATTCCATGTTGAAATTAAAAACTTCAAAGTTCTATACCTTTTATAAAAGCGCTGTATTTATCATCAGTCTTAGTTAAGCTACGGTGGAGTTTTTTTTTTTTTTTTTTTTTGTAAGTTTAAATTTGTACAAACTCTTTAGTCATGTTTGTAATTTTTTTAACGAAATAAAGGAAGTACGCTTTTGGAAACAAATGTCAACGAACCAACATTTTCTTTTACAAATAAAAAAAAAAAAAAAAAAACACTAGCTAAGCCTAACATGGAGGTGAATCAAAGTTAACACACACAGAATTCTAAACCTAATCGAACCGTTCGTTTTCAATTTTAATGTGTTTTAAATATAACTACAACACAACACTAAACAAAAATGTAACAATACATAAAAGAAGGCACATTGCACATATGAATTTCAATAAATACTAACCTTTTTTACGAATCCTTTAGAATAATTGAAGTAAGATAATTTAACGAGCAAGTACAAGATTGAAACGAAAACTCCCAGAATGCACTGCAATGTGACGAAATCGGAACGAAATAATTTCGTGAAAAATTTGAGATTTCTGGTTTCGTCAAATATCACGTGATTCAGTGACAAAAAGATCGTCGAAAATAACGAAATAGTGCTCGAGGATTGCCGAATCGTTAAAATTGAGCGTTTCATTTTTGACAGTGTGGAAGAAGCTATAATAGGCAAGAGGGTAGATAGCTTTAAAAGGGCCATTAATCTTCATTGGGGACTAATAAATCGACTAGGAACAGCCTAGTCATAGCCTGTTGCTGATCATCACATTTGTATTTGTATTGCACTCTCAAAAATGGACTTTCAAATTTGACGAAATTTTCTTCGTTTTTGACGAAACCACTTCCAGGGATATGCTCCGAGCGAACATTTCGTCAAATTGAAGAAACTGCTTTTGTTAGTGGTTTGAGGATGCGAATTTCGTCAAATGTAACAAAATATTTCTTCATTCTAGTTTCGTCAAATTAACAATCATTTTCATAGTTTTGAGAGCATTAGTTTCGTCAAATTAATTTCGTCATATATGAGGACGTTAATTTCGTAAATTTTTAAGAAAATTTATTTCCTTTTTTTTTATCTTGGAGCACACTAGTTTTTTTTTATTTTTCAGAATACAGTCGAACCTCGTTAATTCGAACACGCTTAAAATAAATAACTGCTGAAATGAACTTTTTTACAATCCTTGTCTTATTGTTTATTGGTTTTCGGAAAAAGCGAACCACGTTTTTAATCGATTTTAATGGTCCCTTTAAGTTCGTTATAACGAGGTTCGACTGTATTTTATAAGATTCGTGTACGTGTGATCAAATTGTAACTTCAGAAGCTTACCACCGTAGTTTCCCATTTTGATGCGTATAGTCACTTTCACAGGCCCGTAATTTATGGGGTCAGGGGTTCAATTGACGCCCCCCCCCCCCCTCCCGTCTTGATTTTTGAACATTCATGTTTTTGACATGTTTGAACATGACTGGCCGTCGTTTTACTTGGTTTTCTGTAAAATTTTTATTGAGTGCAGAATCTTTGCCATATTTGGGAGAAAATTGAAATAACGGGCCTGCAGCCCCCCCCCCCCCCATCAAAAAAAAAAGACAAGAAATTGTTGAAAAAAGAGGCACATTAAATATGTCAAGCAAATTTTTATTTATGTAAAAATGCAAAAAAACAACTTCTTAAAAAAGGTAAAACAAATCATTGCAGATTAAACTCCCCATGGTATCTAATTAAACCCCCAAAATGGGGGTTTTCTTTCAAAAAATCTAATTTTTGTCGGATATTTTCCAGATTTGGCACAGAGGTTCGTTATTGGAGGCTCAGGAATTCACACAAGGTCGTTTATGTCTCTCTATGGGGGGGGGGGAGGACAGACAATCCCGCATTGAAGGTTCTTTGTATTAAAAAAAAGTTTTTGTCCGATCTTTTTTAAATTTGCCACAGAGGTTTTTAGATGCTCAAGAATCACGCAGGGTAGTTATCATTTTTATAAGGAAGGGGGGGGGGCCTTGAAAAAAATCTAGTTTTTGTCGGATTTTTCCAAAATTTGGCACAGAGGTTCTTTGATGCCTGGGGATTCACGCAGGGTAGTTTTCGTCCCTCTTTGGGGGGGGGGGAACCCCTATGGTAGTTTTCCTACAAAAAATCCAGTTTTTGTTGGATCTTTCCGAATTTGGCACAGTTTCGTTATTTGATGCTCAGGAATTCTCATAGGGTGGTTTTCGTTCCACTATGGGGGGGACAACCCCCATACGGGGTGGGGGGTTCTTATGAAAAAACAGTTTATATCATATCTTTTCCAAATTTGGAACAGAGGTCCTCTGATGCTCGGAAATTCACACATGGTAGTTTTCAACCCTCCATGATGGGGGTGGGGGGAGCAACCCCGCATCGGGGGTTCTCCTTATATATAAAAAAAGTTTTTGTCCGATCTTTTCTAAATTTGCCATAGAGGTTCTTCGATGCTCAGAAATTCACGGAGGTTAGCTTTCGTCACTCTATGAGGGGGGGGGGCGGGCAACCCCGATAAGGGTTTTCCTTGAAAAAAATTCATTTTTTTTCGGATCTTTCCAAAATTTCGCATAGAGATTCGTTCATTGATGCTCAGAAATTCTCATAAAGCAGTTTTCGCGCCGCTATGGGAGACAACCACAAAATGGGGGGTTTTCTTATAAAAAACCAGTTTTATCAGGACTTTTCCAAAATTGTCACAGATGTCCTTTGACGCTCGGGAATCCCCGTTTTCGTCCCGCTATGGAGTGGGAAACCATGTGTGTGTCGGGGGAGGGGGGTCTTATAAGAACCCAGTTTTCGTCTGATGTGTTCCAAATTTGGTACATTTGTCTTTTGATGCTTGGGAATTCCCATATTGTAGTTTTCGTCCCGCTATGTGTGCCAAACCCCACGGGAGTTTTTCTTATAAAAATCCAGTTTTCGTCGAATCTTTTCCAGATTCGGCCCAGATGTCTTTGATGCTGGAAATCCACATAGGATAGTTTCTCATGGGGTAGTATTCATATGAGGTACTACCCCATGTGATTAAAGGACCTATGTGCCAAATTAGAAAAAGATCTGACAAAAGCCTGGATTTTTGTACGGAAAACTCCCCTAATGAGGGAGGGGTGGTGCCCCTAAAGCGGGAAGAATATTTCAAACTGTTTGGACTACATCGCGATGCATCGCTACATCGCGATGTAAGGATGGCGATGCATCACGATGTAGAAATTCCTACATCGCCCTGTCCTACTGGGAATATAAAAGTGCTACTTCCTCACTTCCTCAGCAGACATTGGGTTCTGAAAAATAAATCATGTGCCACTTTTATGCACAGTTACATCGATATATGCTCGGGAGAAATTTGCTGGGGATTGTCTTCTTCATTGCATTGCATGAAAAAATTCCAGAAAAAAAAAAGATTTTTGTCCAACTTATACCACAAATTTCAAAGAAAAAGTTCAATAAAACGGACAACTTTAAGTTAGTACATCTTTGTTCTAAAATTAGATACAGAAAGTAAAATTAGATTATCTTAAGAAAAAGCTTACCTTTTTTTTTTCCAATCAATTATTTGTTTTATTAATTTTGCTTGTATGTAGAATGTTTATTTGGCCAAATTTATGTTTAATACAGGAACTTTATTATTGCATGCATTTCATACTTCATACTTTGAAAACAATTCTGTGCCAAAATTGCAAAAGGTATTTGAAAATATGAATCTTAAAAAAATGCAGATGTGAAATAAATCTTTTGGTAAAATTAATTTAGTGTAATGCTTGTTAAATAATTATAAAATATACCTTTGCTTTTTACCTCTAAGTTTTTATTATTATTTCCAAACATGTGTAACATGAAATCAATGTATAATATACGAAAACACTCTGAATATTGTTATAATTATGGAAAAAATCTTCGTCTGTATTGGTTCTGATTATCTCCATGGTGCTGGATCCATCCTAAAGAGTTTTAAAAAGAAAATATATGTATAATAAGTAAATCGTGTAAGTTCATGGGTGTATGCCTTCATGCACATTGATCTTTTTTCTATTTCGAGGCAAGTTTTACGATTAAATGCAGCATCTTATTTCTGATATAAAGCATTTTTCCACAATTTCTTTCAAAATTGTTCCCCTTTAGTTAAAAAGCTACGATTCTCTTGTGACTTTAAGGAGCGTCTGATTTCATTTTCATATTTTTCAAAATATGATTATTTCGACGGTGACAGCTATTTTTCCAAGCAGATTGCAAGAGTGAGTTATTTTTACAGCGGATGGGCAAAATTTTTATTTAGGCAGACAGACAATGATTTCTCTCAGTTGGTATCTGAAATTAATTTTTGAATAGCGTTCTGGAATTGAGAGTTTCTTCAATTTATCGACAATCAGCATTACTTAGCCATTAAACTAGTTAATTCCTTTGCATATCAAGTCGTAAATTTTCATTTTTTTTTCGAGCTTTAAAAAAAAAATCAAGGGTGCGACAATTGTTGATCTGTGATTTTTTTTTTTTAATTTATTTTTTATTTCAGCCAACAGCCAAAATACACAGTTTTCTCCCGACTTTCGTTTTCAGATTTGCAGTTTTCTTGACGAATGTTTTCTGAAGTACTCCCTCCACCTATGTCGCAGTGCTTGGCTCTGCTGAGCTC
The DNA here is from genome assembly GCF_026930045.1 of Uloborus diversus. Classification (NCBI taxonomy): domain Eukaryota; kingdom Metazoa; phylum Arthropoda; class Arachnida; order Araneae; family Uloboridae; genus Uloborus; species Uloborus diversus. The sequence continues at coordinate 118,927,668 of NC_072733.1, forward strand.
CCCTCTCCCTCATTTCATTCACTCCCCCCACCACAAATTAGTTCTATTAAGATACTAACAATTTAAGTAGTACTGAAACTGATGATTACGATTTATTTTTACTTATTTCAGAAATTTTATTGTGTTATGTTATCAATAAGTAACATTTACTTACCGAGCCTTACCTCCTTAAACCACTACCAAATTAGAGTCAAAAACCAAGGGCTCCAACACTCGATTAATTGATAGTGTTGATTAATCTCGAAATCTTTAAAAAATATTCAAACAAAATCATAAAAGCGTCAGAATTAATCACTGGTACAAAAATATTCAAACGTCGCTCTACTAGTTTGAGACGGAGGGAGTATTACCAAGGAAGTATTACCTTTTCCCCAAGCATATTTGATTTCTAAAATATGTAATTTTCACGCAGTAAATAAAAAACACGCCAAGGTAGAAGAGTTGCCAAAAACAGGGGAAACCCAATAACATAGTGCTTTTCTTTGTTTGTGTCTTGAGAACTAATTGACAAATATCGATGGATTTTCTTTTTTATTATTATCCTTTCAATTTTTCAATTAAAGTATAGCTGTTCGGTTAAAATTTCAGATATTTTACTTTGCATCCAGCAAAAATCACAACTGTAATTTACATTTGGATTAATTGGTAGATCATCTATAAAATGCTTCTTAGTCTGGTTTCATGTAGACCCGGATTTCTCATTTTTTGCTGACAATACCTTGAAACATGAGATATGGCAATAAAATTAATGCTGCATTAATCTTAGCCGTAGAAACTATGTATAATAGAAAAACTCATAATTATCAAAAATCATGTAACACAAATTGACATAGAAAAACTTATAAATTTAGTGTATTAAGTGTGGAAATAAACAACAAAAAATGCTTATCATTATTATTTTCAAAACATGCTACTATATATGTATTTTTTTTTAAATCGAGGTTAAACATTAAAACTCTATTTTCATTAATTTATTTAATTTGCGGAAAAATTGAAAAAAATATTAAAAATATTCTGCTGAAATATCAAGCACTAAGATAGAGTTCTTTACGGAAATTAATATCTTCTCGAACTTAAAATGATTTGTATTAAATTGATATTTACTTTACTTTATGTTTTATGCAAGTAAAAAAAAAAGGCTCCACAAATAATGAACATAAGCACTTATTGCTCTAGAAACATCTGCCGTAGGGAAAGAGATTATATAAACAACATGGGGTAAGCATTTATAAGTCCTGTCTACGAGCATTAAAAAAAGAGGGTATCATTTCGGATCCAAAAGCTGATATAAGCGATATGCATTTATTTTTTATTGCACCAAGCGCTTTTTTTCCTCGAGTTTCATCGGTTTTATTCAAAGATTGCTAAACAATTATTTTAAAATATTTTCTACGAACACTTTTGTGTTATAAAGTTCTTGATACTTTTTGATTATTAATTTCTTCAAAATCATGTTTTATTTTGCTATTTAGGGCAGTTCTCAAAAGGTGGGAACAAAAAAGTTAACTTTGAGCAATTTCAAAAATTTTCGAATTTTATATCAATTTTGCTTTTATTCTATAGTATGCATACCTAGAACACAATATATGAACATGAAAAGACAGCAGGTATTTGTAAAAATTGTTAATTAGCAAATTAAATCAGCAGTCTGTAGGTAACAGATTTTGGACATTGTTGTCCTGTTGGTAACGGATTTTGGACATCATCATAATGTAAGTTTCACCATTTTTGACAACTGTTAATCCGATTTTTAACTTTTCCAATGAAAATTTTATTTACTACTTTTTGAATTTTGCAATTTAATGATAAAGAGGATATTAATGAAGAACTTGAATGGCTATACATACTGCTCTTTAAATATAATAAAGTTTTGGAATGATTTTGAAGAAGTTGATGAAAGGTAGAAAAAAGTTTCATGGAAATAATTATACAAACTTGTAGTTTGATTTATTGGGACAAATAAGGAATAAAAATAGAGACAAATAAATACGACATATATATTTTTAAAGGAAAAAGAAACAAAATATGCTTTAAGAAAGAATGTAAAAAATGACATCAGTTTTAATAATGAATATTTTTTTTAATGTCATAAGAATTAAAACGATGTCTAAAAAAAATTATTGAAAAAAGAAATTCGTATTTCTATTTGGAGATCGTTAAATTATGTTTAAAAGAAAGAAGAGAAAAAAAATTCTAAAGTAATAAAAGCGGCGGGAAAAAAAATTGCTAGCGCAGGTGATAAAGGCGCCAAAACTGGTGCAGCTGACGATTAACTACATTCGTCAAACTGGAATCCCCCTCTGGTAACCTTTAGCTTTTCGTATGCTGTGTTGTCGCCAACGGAGGTATGGTTGGCGATTTTCGCGCAAAATGGCTTTCGTTCGATCATAACCAGCCATGTTTCTACTGTAATTTATGTATTGTTCAATGTGTAACGTATTAATTATGCAAAATACCAATGGATTACAGAAGATAACATCATAATAATCTTTTTTATTGATGTTAGAAGACAGTGGATTATAAAAAAATTATAAATAAACGGACAGAATTATCGGCGTCAAGATCGTAACGCGATTGGACATCTCACATGTATGTTTAAGAAAAATTATTTTTCTTCTAAGATACTGCATAAAAGCTTATGAAAACACTTTTAAACAATTGAAAACTGATTCTGAGGATCGATAAATACCTTTAAAACGAAAACATCATATACTTAGTTCTCAAATAAAAGCATTGTAAAGATCGCAACTTTTGGACATGCATCAAATTTCAAACTTACTTTTTTCTAAAATCGTTTACAAAGTAAATAATCTGTCTTTACTTTTGTTATTTGTGTAAAATATTAACAAAAAATTATTCAGTGTAAGATTCATGCCTTTATTTTTTTTTTTTTGAAACGTATGGAAATAATTAAAAAAAATTTTTTTAATGGTACATTTGCTCAGTTAACGTTTTGGTATGTCCAAAATTGTGCCATTTAGCAAAGAAAATATTTTTTAAGGGCATTTAAAGAGCTTTTTTTCCATAATTTATGTCAATTCTTGTCTCTATACAGCATTATAATTTACCTCATAAATTTTAGAGTTAATTAAAATGAAAGTTATTTGGTGTTGAAGCTTCAAAGTTGAAGTCTGTGTTTGCTCCCACCTTTTGAGAACTGCCCATTAAAATATTTCATGTAGTTATGTAATATTGTTTACCCATTCCAAAATATTAATTTTTACTAACGGGTAGAGCAATATTTCATTGAAAATGATAAGTGTACGAACACTTTTGGGAGCAACTGTATAAATTATAACATTGAATAAAACATTACATGTAGAGTCGCAGAAGAAAAAATATCAATACTTATTGGGGAATGGGTACATATTTGTTTAAGAAAATAAAAATGCACAGTGAAAAAAAAATGAACTATTAAACTAAAAAATACACTTTGTTTTACAGAATTATTTTTGTAAAATTCATGAAGAAGAATGAAAACACATAACCATGCAACGTTGAAATTAAAAGCTTCAAAGTTCTCTGCCTTTTATAAAAGCGCTATATTTATCATCTGCGTTAGTTTAGCTACGGTGGAATTTTTTTTTGTAAGTTTAAATTTGTACAAATTTTGTGGTCATGTTTGACATTTTTTTAACGAAATAAAGGAAGCTCGTTTTGGGAAAATAATGTCAATAAACCAACATTTCCCTTTGCAAATAAAAAATCAACGCTAGTTAAGCCTAACGTGGAGGTGACTCAAAGTTAGTTCAAAAAACACACAGAGTTCTAAACCTAATCGAACGGTTCGTTTTCAATTTTAATGTGTTTTAAACACAACTATAAACACAACACTAAACAAAAATGTAACAAAAATAAAAGAAAAAGCACATTGCACATACAAATTGTAATAAATACTAACCTTTTTTTATGAATCCTTTAGGATAATTTAACGAGCAAGTACAAGACTGAAACGAAAACTCCCAGAATGCACTGCAATATGACGAAATCGGGACGAAATAATTTCGTCAAAAAGTTGAGATTTCTGGTTTTGTCAAATATCACGTGATTTGGTGACGAAAGAATCGTCGAAAATAACGAAATAGTGCTCGAGGATTGCCAAATCGTCAAAATTGAGCGTTTCATTTTTGACAGTGTGCAAGATCAAATTTCACTTCATGCCAACATTTCTTTTATTAATATCAAGTAGTTCTTTTTTTTTTAATATGATTTTTAATGTTTTGAAACTCCAAGCTTTAAAAACTTTTTATTTCTACTTTTTAATTTTATAAATGCACTTATTATGGGCAATAAGCCTCCATATCACAGATAAACATCTTAAAATTTACAGCTGATGTGCTTGTTTTATAAATGCTATTACATGCCTTATAATTTATTTTAACACTCATTTGATTTATTAACACACTTACATAAACTTCAACTGATCTTACTTTTTTTATTTTCACTTTGAAATATTTTACAATCAATTGTTTATATACGTATTTATGTATGCTATTTTTATATTAAAATATTTCTTGAATTGGAAAAATCTATATATAATTTTTTACTAGTTTCAAACTTCAAATTTTTAACTCAAAACTTTCAGTTTACTGATGAAGTGGACAAAACGGTTTTTTCCGGGGTGGACAAAATAGGACAATCCTGTAGTACTGGACAAAATAGGTACTGTACACTACAGTACCTATATACACTGTCATATGCAATCTTTTGCATCCTTAACAGGAATTGAAATTTTTGCTTGCAAAGCGTTTAGCTGTGAAATGCACGTCAAGATTTTTTAAAAATATTTTTAGCATTTAAATTTAAACTAAAATTTCCACCCAAAATACCAAATTTCAGAAAATTTTATTGGCCTCCACTAACACTCCTGTAGACTGTGGTTTCCTTTTTCAGAAAATTTCTCGGCAGCAAAGTTTTTGTGATTCTCTTTTGCAATAAATGTTGCTCTTTTATTTTTTGTAACATCAATAATCAATTCAAAGCGATTGATGTAAATGGAATAGATTTTCTCTTATCGTGATTGGACGTTAAAAATCTACTATTTATCAATTTATTCAAATGTGTAGGATTTTTTTATTTAAACATATGAGCAACGCTTCATAGCCAAACTCATCTTTTTAAAGTCTTAGAAGTTCATTCTCTTAAGTCATTTTTTTACTCTAAACGAATTCAATAAATGAACATTAAAATGTTACAGTTTTTATATCGGTTGGCACTTTCATTGGATTAAGTGAACAACCTGAAAGTCATCTTTATATTTATTGCAGTTTTGGTTTCATGATTTTTAACTCAAAGATTTAAAAATTTTCTGTTTTCATCACTTATCTTTTGCGTTTGTAATGTTGCAACATTTTCAGATGTATATCCTGTTCTCATTAAAGAATTTATGTTCCCTGTAGTCACATGAGCAGGAAAAAGGCATTTCCTGACTAAGAGGGAATTTTGACAGGAAACAGGCGGATCAGTGATAAATTTTCTTCAGCACAAGCTATAGCATATGAAATAATTTGAATGTTTTGTTCTCTTGCATTTAGCTTTGATAAATATCATCAACTAACTTTTAATTTGATTTTGTGGATTCAATAGGAATCAATGTGAGATCAAATCCCCCGCGATCTCAAAGGCGCGTCTTAAATCGTCGTCAAAAGTGGGTCAAGGAAATTCAGTTGATTTCATGTTTATGTGTATAAGGATTAATGCAGTTAGGCAATGAAAAATGCAGAGCTCTAGTTCTTGACGATTGCGGAGGGCTTAGACAGTTTCTGAACACAAACGCACAAATATATCAAACGTGCCTGCAGGGGGGAGGGGGTTTGCTCTGAATTGGAGAGGTGTTTTGTAGCGTTTCTGTGAGAGGGTAAACCATCGCTCTTGCGGGGGGGGGGGGTTGCCTCTGAGTATATTCAGAGCTTAACTGACTTAACCCTGCACAAGTTAATCTTTCAGCACACTATCTCAAAAAATAAGTGACCAACAAAAAAATTAGCATAACTCGGGAAGAACTATTGTTACAGCAATAACATTTGCATATGAACCTTGCTGTGAAATGCGAAAACAGTTCTGCAGTAAAATATTTGCTTTTTTACACATGCTGTGTGATACGTTAGATAAAGGAACATGCTCGTGTCAGAAGTTATTTCATTCGTTGCGTTAGGTTACATATTACGTTTGTTTGGTTCTAATTTCTTCTTCTCATTTTTCTTCTCATAACATTTTTCTTTCTCATCTTGTCCCAAATTTCTGAAAATGAGTCTGTCTCCAGTAGAGGTGGTCACTCACCCTTCTGAAAAATATATACTATTATACCAGCGGTACCAACCTGGGAGAGGGGGAAGGTTCATGGTGCAGACTGCGGTGGCGTCGCGTTTGCGGGCGATGGATATTTGACAGGTGTCAACCTCTCCAGATAAGCAGACGTCCTGGTGAGCTATGGGCAGGAGCACTGAGGGGAGATATATGCATGTGGAATGGTTGCATATAGATACAAGTTTATTTCATATATCTATCTCTTACCCCCCCAAATCTACTGTCAACTCCTCACGTTTTCTATTTATTTGTTGTAAGACTGGAGCGGAGGAAGGAATACACTTCAAGTTTGTTCTGGTTCATTCTTAGAATTCTAAAGAAAGGGTAGGGATACTATATACAAAAGAGAACATGTGACTAAGCTCAACTAACGAACATATGTAGTTTAGCTATTTCTATTTTAATTTTTTTTTTCTCAAGCAAGAGTAAAAATGTCTTAACATAAAAATGAAAAAAAAAAATAAATAAATAAATAAATAAAATAAATGAATAAATAAAATAAAGATTAAAAGGAAACAAAATCAGATAAAATAAAATAAATAAAAAAACAACAAAAAAAAAAAAAAAAAAAAAAGAAAGAAAAAGTGAATTTTTTAAACACGCCAGCAGTAATGCTACGAAAACTGGTCTAGAACTGGATCCTACTACTTTCCTGTTTACGAACTAGCGAACTAAAGGAAATGTATACATCAATCAAATTGTTTTAAGAAGCTTCTTAAAGGGATATTTGGAAATTCAAGCACTTTACCTTCAATATGTAAGTGCACAAACCTAAAATAGTCCTTACACTAAGATTCTGTATAATCTTAGGAATGGCAGAATCTCATCAATCTGCTGCATGTCCAAGTGTTAATCAGGTAATCTACTCGAATATTTGGAATGATCGAGTAGCAATAAAATATTCAACAGGTGAAAAGTTCTAGGGACCAAACATTGAATAACAAGCAAGCTTTATCTTATGTTGGGAATTTTATGAATTAAAATAATTAAATTAATTAAAATCCTTTATTGGCATTTCTCTTTCAGCGTATTTAAAATTTTATTCGCAGTTTCAGGATTTTAATTTTCTTTCTTTTTTTCCTTTTATTTTCATGTAACGTTTTTTCTATTTGATGTCCAAAACATTGAATAATATTAAAAAAAAAAAAAAAAAAAAAAGCACACACATCACCTTAGGCCAAATTTATCATTTATCCATTGATGTTTTAGAGTCTTTTTTTAGGGATGGCTCGAAATACATTCAAATTTTCCAAACAATAATCATTTTTATCAACAAATTGTATTAAAATTTTCCTATGCTATTGTTTCAAGTTAGTTGATTTTGTGGATAGTTGCAAATAACTGAGATGAAGTTTATTCTATAATCTTTACACATCGATGCTCAAATTGTCAGGCATTATTGGGCTAATGTAACAATAATAAAATTCTTTGTTATAATTTTCTTTTCGAGTCGAAACATTTTCATTAGTTTCATATCTGAAATTCAATGTTTTGCACGAACACAATTCTCTTTCTTTTTTCATTATTTTTCTTTTATTTGCATGTACTTTCTTTTCCCCCTAATTATTTGATTTTTTTACTCTAACACCAAAAGTTTTTAAGACAAATTTTGTTTGAACCTAGCCACTCTTGCCAATCAAGAGTAGGACAAAATTAAATTAAAAAGAGACGTTTCGAGAGAAATAATGTCGGGTCCAATAGTTATAAATGCTTCTAAGTTCAGAAATTACAGGAGAAAGAAAAACCAAAATAAACACACATTTTTCAATCTCTAATCATCACTTTCAATTTACTTATGGGAAACTCCGTAGAAAAGAGGAAAAAGTATCAAAATCGTAAATTAGTTTTTTCCTCACAAATTTGTTATCAATGAAAAGATAATTGTCTAAAGTGCATGAAAATGACAAAAAATTGCAGCAAAACTCAAAATTAATTAGAGTTATTAGGCTTCAAATCATTTCGTTATAACCATATTCTTATGAGTAACTTTTTTATGCTACTTAAGAATAGCTGTTTGGTTTAACATTGTGGCATTTTTCAATTATTTTCTTAAATATGCTATTATGAACTCTAGAAGAGTTATATGGGTGATTTTCAAATGTATTGACACATTACGTTCGGCACAATTTGAAACTTTTTGTTGTTATAAACATTAGAACTTTCCTAGGATTAAACTCCTTACAGTTATAGCTTCCTAACCAGGTGATTATTAGTGCATTAATTTGCTTAGATTTTAGAAATTCCAAAAAACTTCTTGGCAAGTCACAGTTTTTCTCCTGTTACTTTATGAACCACTAGCTGCATTGCCCGGCTTTACACGGTTAACCTCGAAAATAAAAGTTATGTCAAGTGACACATGCTCAACACTCAGACTTCAATTAGAGAAGGGAAAAAAGTAATGTAAAATTTCCCGTCAAAATAATCATTCCTAAAGATACAAAACAGCAAATCAAAAATACCCCAATAAATTAAGCGCAACTCTCCATAAATACAACTAAAGTTCTTGATTATCTTCTAATGGCAGTACAAAAAAAAAAAAAAAAAGATAAATCGCCGAATAATAATCAAAAGGGGAAATTGATACCTCCAAAACAAAAACCAAATTTTATTTAGTCATAGCCGGGAAAAGAAAAGTGACAAAGTTCTGAACTTTAATTTAAAATGAGATCGCGCAAATGATAGTTTTCCCGATATGAAATTCTGTTCCATTAGGCTTAAAAATGCTTTTAAATTTTTTTCCCGGTGATTTTACAGCCTTTGTTTTTTATGAAATGCGAAGAAATTATTTCAATTTCAAGGGTATTTTTTTGTGGGGTTCGAATAGCGCCAAATGCGAAATGCTTGTATAATTATTTCGGGTTAGAAAGAGCCATTTAATGCCATTTACGGGCCTTAAAATTAAAATTTGAACGATTCGGGGCTTTTTTGGCGTTCGACCCCCCCCCCCCCTTACGTTCCTTCTCGGGTGCCCAAGTACCTCACTGCCAAATTTGGTCGCGATCCGACGTAAACTGGATTTGTATAGGGAATATACATACACAGATACACACATATAATATATTCTCTGTCTTATTTATATACAACAAATGACCAAAAAGTGTTGGCTTCCAAAAGTGTTCGTATACACACTTTGAAATTTTTTAGTAAAATCAAAATAACGCGAAACTGAATTCGAATATGAAGTTCAATATTTTTTTCATATCATTCCTATGACATTCTAAACAAAATCCTGGAGTTTTTTGAAAATATTGACGGATCTTCTTTTTGAAATGGGTTAAAAAACGAAGAGACAAAGAAATGATACGATACAAAAGTCTTCGTACACTCAAATACATGATGGTTCTTTTTTCTTTCATTTAATCCCGGTTATTGAAGATACTTCACTTGACGCAATAGTTTTTTTCAAGGTAGACCGGGCAAAGCCGGGCAACGCAGCTAGTCCTAAATAAAGGGTAAAGTTCGTGATAAAAGCATACTAAATCAAACAATAAACGTTTTCATTGCAATTACCAATGAACAAATAAAAAATGTCAATACTGAAACCACTTTTTAAAGATTAAATAAAAAGTTCATTAATACAGATTAAAGTGTACTATCTCAAGATTCTATAAGCTATTTTCAGACAGACAGACATATTTAGCGCTTCCAGATCGCGGTTAACAAGATAAAGAGTATTTTACGGCATGTGATATTAGTAATAAATATTGTTGGTCTTTACTCAATATCGTCGGGCCTGCAATCGGTTGGCCCGACGATTTGGGGACGCTTTTCAGAGTCGTATAGGTTTTTTTAAATTTTATAAGAGTAATATTTGAGGTCTGACGTTGTATCATCAATAAGCTAAGGAGAATAGAACACTGTAGGGGTGTGCGAAGATTTTGCTTCAATTGGCGAATGATTCTAGCTTTCAATCTAGTGAATTGAAAATATTTAGAAATATGCATCATACAACAGACAGCTTAACAAATATTTTAACCACGTATCTTCCCTTCGAGATATGTAAATTATTTCGAATTTTTACAGGGGAGGGGGGAGATAAAGCGCGTGAACTGAATGAAATTTTATCGAAAAACCAGAAAATCACGCCAACTTGCATGTAAAAACCTTATTTTTAAGTAGAGGGGGGGGGGGGTGATTAAAAATTCGAAGTATTGTAGTGTATTAGGTATGTAGCCACTTTGTAATGTATCACTCGTATTTAATGAATTTTGTATACAATTCTCCAAATTCAGGCCTCTTGCCAGAACAGAAAATATTAACTCATAGGCTTGGAATTTTGCGCAGTAGTTTGTGTAAGGAAGTTACAAAACTACTGCACCAAAGCTTAAAGTTCAGCGGAATTAAAAATATTTTGTAAATTTTCTCTTTCTTTGATATTTTTCTAAAAATCTGAAAATTTCAAGTCTCTTACCAGAGCAGAAGACATCAACTCAGTCACGAAATTTTGCACAGTAATTAGTGTTAGGGTGTCACAAATTTTCCGTACTAAGGCTAAGTGCGTTGAAGAAATCCGATTTTTTCAGTTCACTCTAATGTATAAGTATTGAAAGAAAAAAAAGGGCCCAGTTCATCTATTTAAACTCAGAAAATTTTAAACTTTTATGGATAAATTTTGTGCAAATTCTACGTCTGACACCGCAGAATTGCCGCTATTTTAGTTTGATTTAGTATTTTTTTTAAAGTTATTAATTAACTTTATTTTTATTGGAAAATAAGCTTATTTTATTTTTTTTATTTTTTTTCGATTAACTTTCTTAATTACTTCTACGGAAAGTAGGAAAAAAAAATGCTTGCATCATCGACTTCGACTTTCACTTGCTTCTTTTGAAAACTACAGAAACATGAACCTCTTTGAAATACAAGTTCCAGGAAAAGAACAATGCTTACTTGCCTTACCACCTGGTATTGCAATCTATACAAAGGGGTGTTTTGCTGCATAGTTAGATAAGGGGTTTACCACCTTTTCACTCTGTTCTTAAGGGGTTTAGGGTAATCTTAAAGCCCATTCTAAATGTATACACAGTCCCTAAACTCTTATCGGGGGGAAAGACATCATGTGTCGGATTAAGGGCATAACAACTCCGCCTCCTCAGAGCGATTGACCGCAATCGCTACTACTTCCAGACTGCGCCATTGAAATTTTTAGGGGGGGGGTGTTTTGTGGGGCATTTTTTCAATGGGGCCCCACAAAATTGCCCTTGCCCTTGGGTGCCCTTGCCCTTGCTCGAAGGGGGAGTGGGCATCCCTGATTATACATTTTTAGCACGAGTTAGTCGCATCATTGTTTATGGTGCTTTTTCAAAACTGATTTTTGTTTCCCCTTGCTATTTTGCGCGGCATTGTCTCTTCTGTTCTACTACCATAAAATTCATTTGCGGTTCAATAAAATGTTTTTATTCTGTCAAAAAATCAAACTAAACGGTGGTCCCTTTTGCGCAAGAAATATAATTCACAAGTTCTTTCATTGGCTGTGCCGTTTTGCGATTGGAAGATTTATCATATTTTCCCTTCGGTTTTAAGTGAAGCGACCTTGAAAATAACTGTACTTGCCTCACAGCAAAATTTAACCGTTTTTCAGTGGCTCACTTCACGCATAGTATCACATGTTTACATACAATGCCAAGTTATAGGAAATGGAACGACCCACATAATTTACTAATTCAGAAAAGTTTTTTCTCTTTGTATGATTTTCGAACTTTCTGTTACATTCATTTCCGGTTGATGGTGGTGGCTCTGTTAGTAGAACACAGCATTTCCATTTCGTGTATGGAATTGCGGTATTGAAAGAGGGATGTTTTTCCTCTTTTTCTCGTGGTGTATTTTTTCTCAGTCTTCTTTTCAGATGTTTACCTGCGGTTTAAAGAATCCTTTCATGATGGAGATATTCCTTATGGGTCCACTTTGTGTTTTTCACTTATCGTCATTATAAAGTTTATCATCCTCTTGCCTACTGAAAAAAAAAAATAAATAAATAAAATAAAATAAATTTTCATCTGTAAGCTTTGCATTCTCCTCCTTTTGAAATTTATTTTATAACTTTTCTACTGTTTGTGTCGTCAATTTCTAACATTTTTAACTCTTGTTAAGTGGAATTGGTACCCTAAAACCTTTAAAAATAATTATTTTTTCAGTTTTTATATATTCAAAATGTTCAAATGAAGAGCTTTTAACCGACACGGAAATAGCTCAATTTAAAAATTAATGGGGCCGGAATGCATTAAAATGTACGTTCAATTTTACTTTCAAACCCGATTTTCTCAAAATGTCAACTTTAAAAACGCATTTTCCTTTTTTGAGAAAACCACTTTACTTCGAAATTTTCACTTTTTTTTTTTTTAAATAATATGTTCATAATTATACTAAAGTTGTATATGTTCATAATTATACTGAAAATTTTGCTTTAGGACTTTTCCTAAAAAGCTAATTTTCATGATGAAAAACGTTTTTTTTTTTTCATTAGTGACTATTGGTTAAAATTTTTAATTAATTACGAAATAAATAGAATTGGCTTCAAATTTCACTTCAGTAGACTTTCAGATATCTTCTTGAAAACACTGAACATTGTAAGTGTCTATTGATTAAAACTTTTTGAGAGAAAGGTAGGTACATAAATTTCAGCATTTTAACTTTACGCACATTAACTCGATTATTATGACACGCTTTTTTTCAGCTCTGTTTCAGTTTAGTTTCTATCAGGAGCGTGCACAAGGGGGGGGGGAAAAAGACACCTGTTTTCCTGGGCACGAGCCTGAAGGGGGCCCCAGATTTTAAAAATGAATTGTAAATCTAATAGGGACGTAGGGGTAAACAGTATAGAGGGGGGCCCGTAAAAGTCATTTGTGACGGGCTTCAAAATTTATTTTTACGCCCCTGGTTTTCTATATTCATGCTTAGCTCCGTTTCAATATTATAGCTTCTTTTTCTCTTGCATACAGATTTCGTATGGGGGCTAAAATTCAAATACATTCAATCTTTGACTCTTTAAGGTTACGGTGACTTCGTTTGAGGTCACCAATTGTTTTACTTTATTTATTTATTTCTGCCAATTGTTGAAGTCAGTTGGAAATTTAAAATATGACAAGTCGACCCGTGCGGAACTCCGCACTGTGCTTCGAATTGTTTCATAAGGCATTTCGCCCTTTAAAAATTTCAAAGAAAGAACATCATGAAGAAGAACCGAAAAAAGTAAACGGAAAAAAGTAAGCGCAAAAGAGAAGGCATGTAATTTGAAGACATCAGTAACAAAACCTCGTTAAACACAACGTTGTGATAATTTGATCATCGCACACCTTTTGGTTGTACGTATTTTCAATGCAAACATAAATATCATTAAAAGTGTGTCTGAGTGACTCGTGAAAAAGCAGTAATTGTGCATGTGAAAAAACAGGTTGTGGCAAATAAAGTCCTGCTCATGTGAGCTTATGACGGGAAGAAAAAAGAAACATAAGAGAGATATTTGTTGGCACTGATTCGAACTGGCGCCATTTGGATTAACAGCACGACACTCCAACAAACCTAGCAGTTGCACCTTCCTTTTCGAATGCTATTCATTGAAGGAATGCGTAGTAAAAAACAGCAAAAAAGCTTTTTGCCGAAAAAAAAAATAAGATCATGCGTCTATGTTTTGTCATTAGCCAGCATGATACGATTTAAAATTATTCGTAAAGCATAGAATTTGATTAAAGAATGAGGAAGATCTCACGTAGCGATTTTTCAATATTGAACTATTTCCCATAGCAGGCTGCTTTAACCGTTACGTCTTAAATGCCCGCACATGTTTCTCTTTTAATCGAACACTTAAAATTCAAAACCAAAACCAGTTGAACTGAGTCCGTTTTTTAAGTGTAATTTTTCGAACGTAGACAAAATGTGTATTTATTTATTTATTTCAGCCGAAAGCAGAGGAGTAGAAAATGATTCTTTACTAATGAAGTTCATAAAAATTTTAATGTTTTATATCGTATTCGCAAATAATAAAAAAAAAAGGTTTACTGGGCGAAACTCGTAGTTTCAATCTAGCGTAGTATTTTTTCGCTTGTACAAAAGGTCGAACACTGCTATTGGAAAAATCTACATTTCAGCATACAATGAAAATTTTTCTACACAAAAATGATTCCCTTGAGGTAAATCTAATACTTTTTTATGCTTACATTATGCTTAGTGATGGTCTGGACGGAGTCAAAGCTTAAAAAAAAAGGAAGAACACCCTTCGATTGACAGTCAACTTATCCGTATGATAACTGTAGCCGGCATAAAGGAGTCGAAACACCAAATAGCATTCCCATTGCATTTATTTTATTACGTGTGTAATCTGTTGTATGTTATGAGTACATGTAATGATTAATATTAATCTAAATTTGCTATTATGTTGGACAGTTCGAGCTTGCCCGAAGTTCCGTTAGTTTATAGCCGAACGCTCTACCGAAAAAAAAACTTATCAATTTAACCGAACAACTAAGTCTAGTGCTTTTAAACTTTATTAAAAAAAAAAAAAAAACCACACACACAGGTTAATTTTATTTATTTTTTTTTTCTTGCCGAAAGCGACGCAAAAAATCGGAAAATTCTATTAGATCTTTGCTTTAAAAAAAAATCCTCATAGGAACTTCAGGCATGCATCAAGGTTTTGCAACAGCAAGAGGCGTTTCCGAAAACTTGATTTTTCGTATGTTTTCACTAATTTTCTTTTCAGCTTCTAACTTGTAATATCTACTTGACTTTGCACCTTACTTTGACCATTTTTGCAGTTGGAAATTATGCATCTAGGACTAACGGTTGCGAAAATAGAGGTTATACTGGTTAAACGGTTACGCGCTGCATATATATATGAATAGATATATGAGAAGCAAAAGGCTGTAAGTGAACATTTTCAAGTTTTCAGTAAAACGCGTTTAAAGTTGCAGTGCTCGGAAGACTTTCATTATAATTTTTTTCTAAATCATGCTGTATAGTAGCACCTAGCAGGGCTATTAGTACTATTTACCCCAAGGCAGAGAAGAGGTTCACCTACCATTTGTAATAGTTATCTCCAAATTTTTAGTTTTGGTACTTACATATATATAAATCCCATTGTTTCTCACTGCCTCTTTTGTAGCTTTCAGGGTGCCTGTAAGTTGATTATCAAGGCTGACCACATTTCCCTCAATAATCGCTAGTCGAACCTACTGCAATTTTTGCTATGACCGTACTTCCCGTGACTGCTTTTCCCTCATAATCCAGTTTATTCGACTTCATGTGGTTTTCGAGAAATGTTTTGCATCTGGTAATGAATTTAATCGTCTTTAATCGTATGTCTGTAATTTTGATTCACCTCATACGTGTATGATTAGCACGCTCGTTAGCGTTTGTGTTCCTTCTTAGCTTTTTTAGTGAGGCTCTATTTATATTCAAGGTCTCGTTTTCTGTTTGAAAAACAGCTCATTTCCTTCTGCACGTAATTCTAATTTTCAGTCTTTTCGCGATATCTGTCGCAGTGACTGAGAATCATTCATATAAATGCATGCTTCGGTTTGCGCACTCGTTCTTCCCATATTTAGATAAGTTGAATCAGTGGTAGTCAAACACATGCGATGGGAAGCAATTACGGAGTAGAAGTAAAACGATTGTTTTTGTATGGACACAATTGATGGGCAAACTAAAGTTATTATGGCACATATAGCAAAATATATTGCGTACACGTGTTTTAGGGCTAAATGGCAACATCTTTATAACTTAGTTTTCAGTTTCAAGTAATCCGAGATTACTTCATCCCGAAGCTTGCAACAACGTTATACCCATTGATGAAGGGTTTCCTTGTCACCCCGAAGCACGTTAACGCAACGTAGTTTGTAATGTATGAATATACAATGAAATCCGGTTGCAACGAATACCGATATAACGAAATATCCGTTTCAACGGCATAACTTGCATTGCTTCAATTCCATTACAAAGTACAAAACTTGCAGTCAACTGAAGATCGTTGTAACGCTATTTCACTATTATATATATATATATATATATATATATATATATATATATATATATATATATATATATATAAATATATATATATAAATATATATATAAATATATATATATATATATATATATATATATATATATAATAAAAGTGAAAAATATTGAAAAGACCACACCAAAAGCCCATAGATGCGCAACGCAGCAAAACTAAAAAGCCAAGTAAATATAAAAAAAAGTAAGCCAAATTCCAAATATTAAACAAATTATATAAAAATAATGATGATAAAAAAGGAAAATTGCAAATAGCCATTAAATAGGAAAAGAAAAAGTATGAATCCAGAGTTCATCAGCCGTGGAGGATTCATTAAATATGGTTAAAAGATCAAATTTTTTTAACTATGAACTAAAAGAGAATGCTTAAGCTGCAGTACATGCAATATAGAGTAACATTGGGCAAATGCGCCACATGCTAAACTATAAACAATAAACAAGAGCTCAAACCTAAAACTAAAAGTAGGTGGTTTCGCATCGACTAATTAGGAGAACAAGTTCCGTTAATTAGCCATCCACGGGACAGTACCTGCCAATAACAAAATTATCTTACCTTGAGATCCATATACACAGAAACCATACCGATGTTCAACATGATGGAATTCTTTCCAGTTGTCAACGCGAAATTAAAAAATAAATCCATATCCATAAGATCATTCCAGAAACATGCCAGTCGTCCGTTTCCCACGTGTAAAAATTCATCCACCCCGGTGATCCACAAAAAAATGGTTTGTCACGGTTGTATCATACATTTACACAGTTGAACGGTTTCAAAAGAAGCGAAATGCTCATCGAAGGCTATACGTAGACAAAAGTTTTCAATACCATTTCCGCATTTAATCAAGAAATTTCAGTACTCAAAAATATACTTTTTAATAATTACTTCCCTAAAAATCTGGTTGAAACCGTTTAACTATGTAAATGTATAATACAACCGTGACAAACCAATTTTTGTGGATCACCGGGATGGATGAAGTTTTACACGTGGGAAACGGACGACTGGCATGTTTCTGGAATGATCTTATAGATATGGATTTATTTTTTAATTTCACGTTGACAACTGGAAATAATTCTATCATGTTGAACATCGGAATGGTTTCTGTTTATATGGATCTCAAGGTAAGATAATTTTGTTATTGGCAGGTATTGTCCCGTGGATGGCTAATTATCGGAACTTGTTTTCCTAATTAGTCGAGGCGAAACCCCTGCTTTTAGTTTTAGGTTTGAGCTCTTGTTTATTGTTTATAGTTTAGCATGTGGCGCATTTACCCAATGTTACTCTATATTGCATGTATTAGAGCTTAAACATTCTCTTTTAGTTCATAGTTAAAAAATTTTATTCCTCCAGTGGAAATGAATCCTCCCGTGGAGGATTCATTAAAAAGTTTAATGAATCCTCCAAGGCTTATGAGCTCTGGATTCACACTTTTTCTTTTCCTATTTTATAGCTATTTGCAATTTTCCTTTTCATCATCATTATTTTTATATAATTTGTTTAATATTTGGAATTTGGCTTACTTATTTTATACATACATATATATATATATATATATATATATATATATATATATATATTTTTTTTTTTTTGAGGCCACATAAACAATTTGTAAAGCCGGAAAATTAAAAAATCAAAAAATACCGAAAACTAGGTGTATGGTGTGTATATGACATTCGGATCATTTCCAAAATCCTTTCCAACCGAACGTCTATGTACAGATAATCATCATTCGTGTTCATGCAACCAATTACATAGTAAATGGAGATCTGTATTAATGCAGCTTTATTCATTTCTATGACAACTTGCCCTCAAATGTGTAATCAATAATCACCTGATGGAAAAAAGAAATGTATGTATATAGATAAAAATATCCCGCACTTTTGAATGACACAAATTGTGTGTATCATAAATCTGCTTTTACACTTCTGAAAATATTAATGACTAGCTTCGTTGCACGGTCTACCACGAAAATAAAAGTAGTATCAGGTGCAACAATCAGGCATAAAAAAATGAAGAAAGTTGAAAATTTCCCGCCAATGTGTAGAAAAGAGCTGTTTTATGACTCAAAATGTAACTTTAGACCTCTTTAGATTTTTTTTTTAATTCCGAAAATTCGGTCATTGTTATCAATAGCCGTAAACATTCCATTTCACTGATTTTTCTGGAGACCCCCCCCCCCACCTCTAAAGCAGGTAATGCCCCATAGAGGGTGGTTCGTCCCTTCTCATAGGGAGCGAGAATCTCTCTTGTGAATTACTGCGCATGAAAAGACCTCTGCCAAATTTGGCAAAAATCCGACGCAAACTGGGGATTCGTATGAAGAACGTACACACTCAGGTATATATATATATATATATATATATATATATATATATATATATACAGTAAAAACCCCCTAATGGGGACACTAACGGGACATTTTTTTTTGTCCGCATAAGAGGGGTGTCCGTTAGGAGGGGTTTTACTATATATATATATATATATATATATATATATATATATATATATATATATATATATATATATATATATATATATTAGAAAGCACAAAATATTTGAGGGAGAACAGAAAAATAATAAATGGAGCCAGTACTCATCAGCAGTGGAAACTCTATCTGTTGTTGAAAAGAAAAAAAAAAAGATACGGTTCTCAATAGGCGTAAACATGCCATTTCACTGATTTTCTGGCACCCCCCCCCCCCTCTAAAGGAGGTAATGCCCCATGGAGGGTGAAGGGATTTTGATTTTTCAATCATTGATGGAGTTTCCACGGCTGATGAGTTCTGGCTCCATTTATTAATTATTTTTCTGTTCTCCCTTTATTATTTTGTGCTTTCGTATGGTATTTTATTTAAACCTTAAAATCTTTTATAGGCTATTCACATCACCTAACTGTTTTGCTGCTTTTGTGCATCTTTCAGCTTTGGATTTGATATTTTTGTTTCTTATATATATTTATGTAATATATATATATATATATATATATATATATATATATATATAAGGATCTCGGCTTTTCTAGGGGTATTCTTCACACAACAAAGCATAATGACGGCATCGTACACTAATAAACATTTAATAATTGACAGCACAAGACGAAAACAGGAACATAGAACAATAAACATTAAAACATCGAGAACAACACGTCTCCCACCACACTTCCCATCATTCCTTCCTCTTCAACCCACCAAAACTGGTCGCGTCGCGCACAATCTCACTCCGCGCGTAGGAATAATAAAAACATAGTTCACAAGAGTTCGAGTTTTTAATAAAGTGTCTTAGAAAATAACACATCACCACACTCGTCCATCCTGATTATTCACGTCCTCGTGAACTGGTAAAATTTCGTTGAGAGAAAAAAAAAAAATGAAATGTTCTAAAAAGTTTCTTGGAAAGAGGTAAAAAAAAAAGGGGGGGGGTGTCTGCAAATCCTTTGGAGTCGGGCTGGCATCAATTCGTTGCTCCTCCATCGTCATCAGCATCATCATCGTTGTCGTAATCTTCATTATGGAAGTCATCAGCATCGTTGTCGTCATCATGGTAGTCATCATCATCAGGTGGGTTTTGAAGGCAGCAAGACGTCAGTTGTACGCTCCGATCATCATCAAAAGCAGGATTTAAACAGGAACACCAAAAGAAAAAGAAAAACACTAATATTTTTTTCTCCCTTTTTTTCTTAGGGACAAAGTTAGTCGGTTGGAGTTTTTGTCCATTTTTTCATAAAGTCAGCAGCAGATGAAGTCGAGTGAGGGCCTTCGTGTGTGCCAACTTTGGTGACCTCATACCGATTGTTTGGGTTGACTTTCGTTACTCTGTAGGGACCAAGAAATTTAGGTCGTAACTTCATACCTGTACCAAACTGAGTTCTTTGTATGGCAACAAAGTCGCCTATTTGATACTGAGTAGCAATTTTTCGTTTTTTATTGAAATTCTTCGTATTTTCCTCTTGAATTTTAAGTATGTTCGTTTTTGCTGTGTTACGAAGCAATTCTCTATCATCATGAAATGTTTGTTCATTTTCTTCTTCAAGTAAACTAAGTATTTCTAGATCTTCGTTCGAACGCATTTTTACACCTGTCAAGAGTTCGAATGGTGAAAATTTCGTGCTTCTGTGTTTTGTGGAATTCAGGATTTTCTGCAGTGCTGGAACAAATGTGTACCATTTTGTGGGATTATTTATCGAAAGCTTTGCAAGAACGGGGATCAATGTACCGTGGACTCGTTCGACCTGTCCATTTCCCCGCGATATTCCAGTTGTGATTTTTACATGTTGAATATTTTGTTTTATACAACAATCGCTAAATTCTCTTGACGTAAAAGCTGGGCCTTTATCGGTAACTATACGAGAATTATTTCCAAAAATACTCTCCTGAAATTCTAATTTTGAAATAACGTCATTTGTTGTAGTTGATTTTGTCGGGTATGTCCATGTAAATTTTGTAAATGCATCGATAACAGTCAAAATGTGTTGATAGTTCTTATTTGTAGACATTAAAGGTCCTAAGAAATCGACGTGATAAGTGCTTAAATGGCGATCATCTTTTGGAATTGGATTCAAAAATCCATCTTGCTTTCCACGTTTTTTATTTACCAAAATACAATGCACACAATTAGAAATAACAGTTTCGACAGCTTGTTTAAGGTTAGGGATAAAATAATTTTGTTGTACAACATCAACAGTTTTGGCTACTGCAAAATGACCGTTTTCATGTACATGTTTGATAATCTCTGTTTGCATACCTTTGGGTACAACGAGCAATTCGCGATCATTTATCAATTTGTACAAAACACAATTTTTAACTACATAGTCATTTACTTTATTTACCTTGACTAGGGCAATTACTGTTTTAAATTTTCATCATTTTGTTGAGCTGCAGCGATTTGATCTGTCAAGCAATTTTGAGTTATCATCATTACAGGATATCTACTTAAGGCATCTACATGATTCATTTTTGTTGCGGGGCGATGAATTATATCGTAATTAAATTCTTCAAGCAACATGGCATATCGGGCAATTTTAGGTAATATATCTTTCTTAGATAATGTTTTCTTGAACGCGTCACAATCAGTAACAATCATAAATTTAGTATTCAAATAATGTCGAAATTTTTTAATTGCTTCAATGACTGCTAACATTTCAAGTTCATAGCTTGAATAATTTTCCTGCTGAGGGGTTGTTTTTCTACTAAAGTAGTAAATTGGGTTATAGTTGTTATTCGAAGACTCTTGTAGGAGTATATCACCAAATCCGTGTTTACTTGCATCAGTGTGTAACTGAAGTTTTACGCCAGGACGAAAAATGTCGAGAACAGGATAAGAAGTTAACTTTTCCTTTAAAACAGAAAATGCCTGATGTTGTTCTGGTCCAAAAACAAATGGAGTTGATTTCCGAAGCAAATCACTGAGTGGTTTAGCAATTAATGCATAATGCTGAATAAATTTTCGGAAGTAACCAGTAAGTCCTAAAAATTTTTGTATGTCTTTCACATTCTTCGGCAGGGGAAAATTTTGAACTGCAGAGGTTTTGCAAGAAGAGGGCATTATTTTTCCATTTTTAATCACATGACCCAAAAATTCTATTTCTCGTTTGAGAAATTGGCATTTCTTAATATTTATGTCGAGTCCATATTCAGAGGCAATTTGAAGGACTTTTCTCACCTTGTTTATACCATCCACTTCATCAACGGAAGGAATAAGAATATCATCCATGTAAATAATGACGGTTTGATCAATTAAAGTTCACGAAAAATGCAATTAATATATTTCTGGAATAATAAGGGGCTTCCACTTAATCCGAAGGGACATTTCTGGAATTCATACTGGGCATTATGAGTGATAAATGATGTATACTTCTTACTGTTTTCTTCAATATCAATATGAAAAAATGCATTTTTCAAATCTAATTTAGTAAATGTCTTTGCTGAACTTAAAGAGTCTAAAATTTCATCAATTGAAGGTAAAGGATAATGATCTTTAATTGTTTTACGGTTTAGTTTGCGGTAATCAACACATAAGCGATATGAATTATCTTTTTTCTCACAAAGTACGATCGGTGAAACAAAGGAACTACAACTAGGTCTAATAATATCTTTTTCAAGCCAATCAGCAATCTGAGAATCTACGATTTCTTTTTGCAAAGGGGATAACCCGACGGGGTTTGCTTACAACAGGAATCTCATCTTCTAAATTAATTGACATCTTTAAATTGGTCGTTTTAATTTTATCAGGCTTATAACTCTTAATTAAATGACTAACTTCTTCACGTATTTGAGGGATTTTGAATATGTGCAAGGTCTAATTCAGGTTCATTGGGCACAATATTTGCGACATTCAATAAAAAATTTTCATGTTTTCTCAAGTTACAACCATTTTTATCAACACATAAAATACCTTGATTAATAACATCAATACCAATAATTGCATCCACATTTAAAATATCATCATCAACTACATAAATCAACGTCGAAAACATACAGTCATCAATTTCAATATCAGAAAAGAAAGTGCCAATGGGGCAATAGGCTTTGTTTCCCAAGCCGGAAAATGTTGCACTTGTAGGTTTTGAACTTATATTTCGGAAATTTTTAAAAATTTTATTTGAAAGCGCGGTTAGCTGTGATCCAGTATCAATTAGAGTAGTTATAACTGAATCATTTATTTTAGCTGACTTCAACATGTTGGAGTTAATCTGGAAAGAATTACAAGTTTTATGAGCACAGTCGGTCGTTTCCGTGGGTGAAAATGGAGTCGGATCGGCCTTGCATTTCGAAGAATTCGAAAAAGATCTCTTATCAGTTGTTTTCTTTTCACAATCTTTACTAACATGGCCAAAGCCTGAACAAAAAAAAAACAACGTTTTCCTTTGTTTTTTGTTGGACAGTCATACTGCAGGTGGGAATCATTTCCACAAAGAAAACAAAATTTGTTCTTCTTTCTTTCGTTATGTTCGTTACATCTGGCTCCTAGTGAATTTTTTTCCGATCGAGTTGAAACTGGAAAAGGTTTAAACGCTGTATTTTTTCTCGAATGTGCATCAGCAGACATTTCAGAATATATCTTCAGCTTATTTCGAAAGTCATGAATATTCAAGCAATTATACAAAACACTTTAATTAAATGGCGTATCACCTATTCCGTTTATTATATAATGCATTAATGATGAATCATCAATATTAGCCGTCGAACCAATCTGACGCATCTTAAAAAAATATTCTTCGACACTTTCATTATAACGCATTTTTCTGTTCGAAAGCAATTTGTGTACTTCAGCCGGACAACGACTGTCGGAGAATTCCGCAAGCAATAAGTTTGTTAACGTCTGCCAAGACGTTGGCAAAATTTCGCTATCAATGAAAAGTTTTGCTTTTCCTACTAGTAATCGTTTAGAAAATAACAAAGCTTGCAAATCACTGAGATGTAGAAGTATGATCGCTTCTTCAACGGAATCTATCCAAATGTTGACGTCAGACATTGCGTCGCCATTGAAACGTTTAACTACAGTTTCGAAAATGTAACGTACGGTAATGCGGTGTTTGGATTATCAACATTTGTTATTATATTTGTTTCGTTTTCGTTAGGATATTCGGTTTCAGTTTGCACTGTAGCAGTTGCAGCGCCTTTAGGTTTTTGATCTCTCTTTTTGGACTTCATTTTTTCCACACCACGTCTGTATGTTTTTGAAATAAGGAATTGAAAATTGTGAAAATAGTCACTCACCGCTTAAAGTTGAAGGAACAGCTACACGTTGAAACTTTCAAAGGCGCGAGGTTTCGGAATCAAAGGCCGTGCCCCCCATTTGTAAGGATCTCGGCTGGTCCAGGGGTATTCTTCACACAACAAAGCATAATGACGGCATCGTACACTAATAAACATTTAATAATTCACAGCACAAGACGAAAACAGGAACATAGAACAGTAAACAGTAAAACATCGAGAACAACACGTCTTCCACCACACTTCCCATCATTCCTTCCTCTTCAACCCGCCAAAACTGGTCGCGTCGCGCACAATCTCACTCCGCGCGTAGGAATAATAAAAACATAGTTCACAAGAGTTCGAGTTCTTAATAAAGTGTCTTAGAAAATAACACATCACCACATATATATATATATATATATATATATATATATATATATATATATATATATATATATATATATATTGTTACTAAAAGTTAATACCTTGTAGTATAATCCTTTTTCATAACCTCTTCCAACCCTTCCAACCAGTCATGTGCATTGAACTAGATTAGCTTTCTTTCTTCTTTCTTTCACACACACAGATTGAGGTTTCTTCTATTCCACTAGGGAAGCTTATACCTCCATTAATCCACAATGTTTCCAGGATTTTGTTTTTCCAGGACAGCACAAAGACAACTCAATAGATGGTGGTGCCATCTATGGACAGTTCGAGAGACAATTTAGAACCAGGCCAGGAGCCGAATAACTTCCTAGTCTGGCACCCCCAGAGGTATCGTTTCACTTGGAGGACATTGTGACCACGAGCATATTTAACGTCGCCCAGTCACCATTAATGACGACGGTGGGTCTTTGACCAGTGAGGATCGAACCCGAGACCCTCTGGTCCCGAGTCCAATGCCTTACCGATCAGGCTACCACGGCCCTAGATTAGCTATTTCTTCTATTATTATTTAGTCCTCTTCTTCTACCATGATAGATTTCAGCAGATCTTTGCACACGTTATTTCATGCTCCAAAGTAAAAAAACGAATACTTTTTTTGTTTGAAGTCTGGTGGTGACTGGGGTGGAGCATGAAATTTGGTTTGGTATATGGCATGAGTAATCCATTTTTATTAATAGTTGATTCAATAAATTTCGCTTATCCCGCTGCTTATGACACATACCCAAACCATCACCTCCTCCATCTCTATAGTTGACAGTCGAACAGGACTCGCTTAAGCTTAAGCTCTGTACAAGGTTTCCTGCGGATAGATTTTCGTCATTTCGTGCCGAAAAGAAAAAAATCCTTTTCTCCGAATTCATGTTTCCGAAGGTCATGTGTATTTTTTTAGATGTTCTTTGACAAAAGTTATCATCTTAGTAGTATTCGAATACCTAGAGATGATTGGCTTCTTTCGAGAAATTCGTTCATGAAAGTCATGTTTTTTCAGGTCCGACTTTTTTTTAGCTAAATTAGAGCTTATAGTTTTAAATTTCATTTTACGGAACGGGATTATAAGGCGAGATTTCCATGGCAACAGTCATATGCACTCATATGTGTAAAATTAAGAGAGGGACTAAAATATTTTTTTAGGTTTTAAGGCCTTAGTTTAAATATTCCCCCCCCCCCCCACTTTCTACCTGTTTGCTAACTTCTAACTTTCTTCTTACTTGATTCCATGAGGATTTTTCGGATCTGTTGTCCTCATTATAATTGATATTTTAAAGGAATATATTGCCCTGAATTTAATGGGGATTTTAAACTACTGTTGTCCTTAGCGTAATGTTGGACATGTTTTACAATAATTATTGACATTTAACAACGTTATGCTACCAATCCCAACGTAAAGGGGATTCATATTTTCATTAGAAGACAAATCTGTTATGTAAAATACATTCTTGCAATTCTGAAAGTAATTGTAATAAAAATAAAGTTTGTAAGTATAGTAAGTTTAAAGTGTTTAAGTGTAAGTAAGTAAAGGATTTTTTATAACCATTGTTCATTAATGGAGTCCCTTGAAATGTTTTGATATATATGCACACAGTTTATGAAAAAAATGTCAGTGCTAATATCTAGAGGGGGCTCGAGCCCCCTTCTACCCCCCTTTATTGGCGCCCATGGCAACCGTGTAAATAAGAGTTCAGAGCCAAATCTTGGCATAGACATTAAAATTCACGTTTATTTATAATTCGTAATGACTTTTCGAATTGATGAATGATACCTGATTTAGTTTCAGCAAGTACTATGTCCCTTCCTTCCCCTGACCCATTTTCTGAAGAATTACGATGTACTTTCTTTTAGCTACATTGTTTTATTTTCCGTTACATTCCATGGCTATCCCTCTAATCCTAAGAAAGATTGTTCGTAGACTTGGAATTGTTTTTAAAGTCGAGCTTAACTATTAGTAGACACATTAGTAGATTCTTTTTGGAAATTTTTTTAACAAATTTCGTAACATCGAAAATCAAGGTCATAACCTTCCTTAAAACAAAAATTTTGCTTGACATTCAAGTTGTTTCTACCCATTCTTTCGACTGAGGGGTCTCCCTCTCCTTCCCCATTAAGGTTTAGAACTTAGTTAAACAAAACAGGTTAGTTTATTACGGTTGAGACTATCCACAAATGATGGTACGCTTTCAGGGGGAGGAGGGTCATGAAATTGGGACAGTTTGTGACAAGAGGGAGGGAGAGGTAACAACAAGTGTGACATGCAATTTTTATAAGGATATATTTTTTAAAAATAGCCGTGACATGTGACATTGGGGGGGGGGGGGGTAAGTTGAAGTTTGAAACTTTGGCAAAGAGGTAAGGGGTCAAAAATGTTGAAAAAACTGACATCATTATTGAACAGCTCCTTTCCGCATTCGTTTTATAGCTTAAAATTCATTTGTTGCATATACGCAAGGCTGGCAAAAGGCCATGTCAGCTTACAAGGAGACCTTACGGAGTCGGAAATTCAGATCGGGATGAAATTCAACAGATTAGTAATGCCCCTTGAGAGTATTCACACAGTAAATGAAGCGCACTAGCCAGAGCATTCCGAGAAAACAGCCTCTCAAGTTTTACACGCTGCTTATATGCTAGTAGAGAATTTTCGCTAGCAGCAGCTCGGTGGCTATGTGGTCAGCGTACTGGATTTCCGTATAACCCACCCCGGGTTAGATACCTCTTGAAGAATTCTTTTTTTCACCAAAATCTACCTGACTTATTCAACCTTGCGACGTCTATTTTGATAGACAGGTAAAGAATCTAAAAACGTATACAAAATTGTGCGTCTCTCGTTGAAAATAATGGAAAAATAAATACCCGCTAAGACAGCATAAAAATACAATCAATAGTCCCTCATCAACTGTCATCGCCAATTTATAATAAAATGATTCCGTATGCCTGGAATGCTTCCAAATTTTCTGACAAAAGATAAATTTTCATGAATGTCAATAAAGTATGTTTTCCTACGAATCTTTTACAAAAAAGTTGCTTTTGTAAACAATCTTCCTTGATACATTGTGCAAGATGTCAAGACATTTTTTTTCTATGTTTTAATGATAATTATCATTCTGGTGTATGTAAAAAAATAAATAATTGATAAATAAAAACTATACTGTTAAATTTTATTCATAAATTAACTAGTCCTACCCTAATTTTGTTATCGTAAGTAGTAAGTAGGCCGGCTACATCCAATTTCTTCCCAAGTTCCTCTCCCTCGAGACGTCACCTGTCAGATTATCCATTGTAGACACTTCCTTTGTCTACGGAAACTCACTTCAAAAGCAGGTACAATATGTCCGCCATTACTGGTCACGCAAAATTGTGAATCTTTGGATAGACGCTCGCCAAAAGAAGAAGGATAACAGGCCAAATTGTTGCGATCCTTCCAAAAGAGGGACCAGTGTTCTCTCTTCGCAGTTCTTCGAAAATTCTTGGAAACAGTGAACCTGCTCTTTGCAGTGCAACGGGTAGAAAAGAAAAAAGAGATGCGTCATAGCATTCAGTATATAGTCGTTCTCACCCATTTTATTTTTTAATTTAAGACTATTTCTTAACATACCTTCTCTGTCATAATGCACGCTTTTTCGAAAAACATTACAAAATAATAGTAATTTTAAAATTAAAATTTAGCTAATAAATTTAACGAATTAATATCGAGAATTAAATTTTTCAAATGATGCAAGTTTTTGAGCTTTCTGTGATTCAAATCAAGTAATCAGTTCAAAAGCGCTTTTAACAGTCTCTTTTTTTTTTTTTTTTCAGTATAATTGTTCAAAATGGTTTTTGAATTCAAGCTTAAAAAGTTGCTATGTTTAGAGCAGATAATGAGAAACATAAGCTATTATCTCTTTAAGCGCAATATATATTTTTTTAAATGAAAGTCTATACTTAAAAAAAATAACAGGTAAATTTACCTTTAATTTAAAGAAGTTTCACCACAAATAAATTTCCAAACGATAAAAACTTTAAGATAAAATGCACAAAATGGTTTTTAATTCTGAAGACTATTTATATGAGTTTGGTTCGTTTTAAAAAATTATCAAATGTAATAAATGAGTATAT
Organism: Uloborus diversus; assembly: GCF_026930045.1. Classification (NCBI taxonomy): domain Eukaryota; kingdom Metazoa; phylum Arthropoda; class Arachnida; order Araneae; family Uloboridae; genus Uloborus; species Uloborus diversus. The sequence goes on from NC_072733.1 coordinate 118,956,210, forward strand.
GATTTCTAGATGACGGAGCTCAAAAATTTGTATTTTATCTTTTCCCGTTATTTTTAGTCTAGAGCAGCCAGTACATTTTAAACTGCTTAGCTGCTATCAAGTTTAGCTAACCTTTAACGAATTTTATATAATGCACATCCCAGCGGCGGGTGGGTCGTAAAGGGGGTGACTGCCTCCTCACTCCTAAAAGTAAAAAGCGTTCCTTGCTCCCTCCTTTTTCGGAGGTAAAAATTAGTGATCGATCGAAAAATATTTTTCTGCTCAGTGGATTGATTTATTTCGCGAAAAAAAAAAGCTGAAAACTCCAAAAAATAGACTTTTTTCATGTTATATCATTCGAATGGAACTTTGATTCGAAAAGAAACGGGGGGGGGGGGAGGTCCTACAGACATCCACACAGAGAGACTTTCAGCTTTATTATTAGTAAAAGAAAAATAGTGCATAATAGGCAGGGTTTAAACCAAGTTTTTTTTTTTTAACCATTTTATTGTTTTCCCCCAAATGTTTTCATCAATTTAATATATTATTGCAAAGAGTAAAATCTAATTAATGCAAAGTAACTAGCAAGCTTTATAGATAAATTACCGATTTAATAAATTTAGAAATTATATTTTTTAAGGTAATGAAAGTTTGCTGAATAGTTTTCTTTTTTTTTCTTTTTTCTTTTTAAAAACCTATGCAGCTTTTCTATTAGGTACATAAATATACAGGGCAGACCATGTAAGTTTTTCTAAAATTACATGGAAAAAAAATCCAAATAGCTCTGTTATAATTTTTATTTATCATTATTTTTCAGCCTTTTGCATTTCAAAATAGTCCAAAAAGCATATTTCAACCAAATCTTCATATCCTATCTAATTTGCTTGATTACTTAAGATTTATTGAGTATAAATCTTATGTAATCAATCAAATCTTAATTTATCACTATGTACCATTGAAGTGATGCATAGTGTAAAAATATCTTCACACTAGAATACTTGACAAGAGAGAAAGATTAACTAAAGTCCAAGAACACTTAGAGTAGAGGCATAAAATTGCGCTTATACCTGCACACTTTTTGCATCCCCGAAAGACGATGCAGTCAAAGCAAGAGAAAATGTATAAAATTACGAAAACAGAAAACATTCATGCAACTCTGTGTTCTTAAAAAAAAAATAAATAATGCTACATTTTCACCTTTCAAAGAACTTTTTTTTAATCTCAATATAATAAAAGAAGTCTCATGTACTCAGAATGGTGGAAGAAGCAATAAACACTATTTTTTTTATGACAGTCTTTATTATTAAAATATTTTTAAAGAGTATTTTCATTTAAGTTTGAGGCTTTTAATTAAAATGATTTTTTTTCTTTGGTTACATGCATTAAACCAAGAGAAATAATGTCTACAATGAAAAACATAACGATTATCTTAAAACCTACTTGTCCTGTTTCTATAATTGTTGTTACTGATACATTAGGTAAAATCTTTTGACAAAATATTCGTTGAACTTTTGATTCTTAAAGTTGTATAATGTACATCAAACTTATGATTCATTTGTAGATACTACAAAACACTTTCCATGCTTTAAAATGCGTGATTTTAATTTAACTTTTATTTTTTTTATTTATAGTAGATAGCTATGATTATGAGGAAATTAATTTGCAGGAATTTATTCTTGGTTATTTGCAATTAATAATGTATGAACTATTACAGTAAATTCTTTATTTGATTATTTATACCAAGACTCATTTACGTATTGTACTTTTTATAGGAGTTAAAATTTTTCAAACACTATTCTCCTATAGAAACCTCCAAGTATGAGAAAATGATCGATTATAAGATTTTACTCTTAACTATTTAAATAATTACGAAGAAATTAGGTACAAATATGAATATAAAACATTCCTTAACAATTAATAATAAAACCTTCATGATTTTCCTAAAATAAAATTGTTTTTCTTACAAATAGTAATAAAAACCAAATAAACCCGGTTTAAACCAAAAAAACCTGGTTTAAACCCCAATTTTCCAAAAACTCTGATTATAAATTAGTTTTAGCAAGTAACACTAAAAAAAGTAAGACTAATGTACTAGAAGGTAGAAATTTTGCTAAATATTTTACAACCTTCTAATATTTGAAAATGGTTTATTACTGTTAAGAATGGGGTTGCATGGTTAGAAGATACCTTCAGAATCAATAAATAAATGAATGCTTTTGTGTAATAGTGCTTTATAAAAGAGTTTTCCCTATATTACTGAAAAAAAAAACCGAACAAAAAATTAGACCATTTTTTTAAATCTCAAAGAAAAGCTGAAATTCTCAATTTTTTCGATATTTTAGGCCTGTTCCTAAATTAGAAGGTATTGTATTTCAACATTTCTTTTTAATTTCTGAAGGCTTCATCATTTGCAACATTTCCGTCTTAGAGCATTAAAAACATCATAGACTCAAAAGTTTTTAAAAATTCGTGAAAAAACATAAAATTTTCCTTTGCACAACTGGAAGATATTATCCAATTTCATTTTTTTTTCTTTTAAGTCTTCACCAATCGCAACTTTTCCGTGCTATAGCAACTCGCAAAAAAAAAAAAAAAAATCGTTTTTTTCGCTCCACCCTATCGAACATTGATAGATCGTGATATTCTAACTGAACTAGTTCTGAAACTGTCAAGTGCGTTATTTTCCACACAAAAGAAAAAGCTGCAAAAGAATTTATTCTCGATGCAAATGATTTGCAAAAGATTTTATTCTCGATGCAAATGATTTGCAAAAGATTTTATTCTCGATGCAAATGATTTGCAAAAGATTTTATTCTCGATGCAAATGATTCTAGAGTTATCAATCATTTAATAAATTCATAAATTTTTTGGTTAATATATTCTTGATTTGTTTAATAATGATTGAGAATTAAAACATTTTGTTACTCGAAAGTTGAACTTTTTTTTTCAATTAATAGTAATTTTATAAAATAACGTTTCTTACAATGCATTAATTTTGCATTTCATAATTTCAAGATACATATTTCAAGATACAATTCCCGGTTTCCTTAACGTCACTAAAGTTAGCACAAAATTGCGCTTTTTAGAGCCCCAAAATCCTTCCTTCATAAAAATAGCCTAAAATTGATTTTAATTCCGGAAAATATTTCAGTTCGGAATATTTTCCCATTTCCCCTATCGTGTCCAAATCTAGCCAAAAATGTGTTTTTGAAACAATAGTGCCGATAAAATACCGGAGGAAAGATGCCAGGCCCCCTAACGTCACCAAAGACAGCCTAAATGTGAGTTTTAAACTTCAATTTCAAAAACTTTCGATAGGAGACGACCGAATCTTCCTCCCTCCAGCAATTTCAACAAAGATAACCCAAAATTGCGTGATTAAAACTTCTGCTTCAGAAAATTTTCGGGAAGAGCGCCGATCCTTCCTAAATTAAGGTCACACAAAATAGCTGCAATTTGACATCAATTCTGAAAGAATTTCAGAAAAGAACTCCAACATTACTATCCCCTCAAGTCTCGAAAAATTTCCTAAAACTGCAATTTTTGACGTCAATATTGAAAATTTCTCCATGGACCTTGAATGTTCCCGACTCTTTTGTCCTTGCAACTGAACACAACCAAAGATTAATTACAGCTATTTTTCATACGCCAATTTCGTATATTTTCTGGGGACGATCCTCTCCCCTTCTCGACTGTCACCAAAGACAGACTATAAAATGGATTTTTACGACTAGTAAATTTCGATACCTATTACTTTCTTCAAAGATATAAATTGTACCTAAGGAGTTTCTAACTTTTTACATAAATTCATCCTTCTTCTGTTTTTTTTTTTTTTTTTTTTTTTTTTTTGAATTAGAACTTGATTCAGGAATTTGAAGAAAAATTTATATGGGCGTTAAGTGTTAGTCAAAACATGCAAATTGCTCTTCAGGGGCGGCACATTAGGTCTTTGCACACGAGCGGCCGACACCCTAGGATAGGCTCTGATGACAAAATGAACTTTCTGAATTATGTAACTATTCAAAAACAACAAACATCTACAATTTTTACCCAGTAATCTTGCAAACTATAAACCTGTCTCGGATTTAAACATTTAGAAATGCCATCCCTTAATATTGAACAAACATGTAATTGTAGAGTACCCGTGCAACTGGAAAGTCAGTGAAAATCATCACGGATTTCAGCAATTATAAAAAATGGACATGGAAACTGACAATTTGGATTTGTGGATTTTATGTTCTAGAACAAATATATGTACCGAATTTCACAGATTAGGTGTAAAAAAATTAGTATCTTTTCCGTTTCCTGCGTTTTAAGGCGTCAATCCTTGTGTTTTACGTGTTTCAAATTCTGTTTGCAATTGCTTCTGTAAAACTTGCTCGACTTTCTTCACTGAATGTTTTTACATTAATAATTTTGTTCTTTGCATTCTTTTACACCCTTCTTGTATGTCTTAGTGTATACTTAAGGACTTGTACACTTCTACCTTTTTCGAAAATTTTAATTCATTTGTATCCAAGCTGAATGACTAACCAAGTTTAATTTACAGTTTAATTTGCACATCGTTTTATTTTGAGTTAGTCCTACCAACACGCAAACTCAAAATAAAACAATATGCTCATCAAACCGTACATCAAGCAGTTATTGCAAAAAAAAAAAAAGTATTATGTTGAAGCCTTACATTCGGAAAAAATACTATGAAATGACCCCTTTATTAATTAAAAAAAATATATATTTATTAAAAAAATTTCAGAAGTTGAAAAAATAAAATCAGCTTAACCATTCGCTATTCACCAGTACTTTTACTTCATTATTATTAAAAGTTTTGAGGGTTCTTTTATTCTGGAAAACCAAATAAACCCGGTTTAAACCAAAAAAAACCTGGTTAACCATTTTAAAATTAGAAGACAAAAAATTTCCACGACAATTTTATGTCAATTTTCTAATGCGGGAACAGTACGTCTTGTTTCCTCTTTTGGAATGAAAATATGCAGTACAAATAGTCGTTATATGTCGCGGAGTTTTTCTTTTTCTAGTAGATAGAATAAATGTTACGTCCGCCATTTTGAAATCGTGGACACACGTGCTACCTATTCTTAATTTTCACTCACCTGTTTATGGGTGGGCAACCCCTTAAGACGCCAAGAAATCGCCAACTTCATTTTCAGAGGAAAAACAGTTTTGTATTCTCACACCCCTTTCTCTGCGGGAGGTATGGTTGGAGTGCATCGGCTAACAATAAGCGCTTTGTTAGCTCCCCCTATTCCCCCGGGTCTGAGGAAGAAATTGGAGTCCACCAAGTAGGCTACAGAAGGAGGGAAACAACTCAACAGTGGGCGTGGTCGGAAGAGGGGGCGTGGTCGTCACGTGATTTTTTTGTAATCTTTTAGGAGGGTATTTTTGAATGACGTCACTGATTTCTTGTAATCTTTCATAGGGTAATTTTTGGATGACGTCATCAATGACGCCACATCGTTGTAATGTTTTAGGAGGTATGATGACGTCATGCTTTTTGAATGACGCCATCTTGTACTACGTCACAAGACATGTTGATTCATGTCTTAATTATAATTACTTAATTAATGTATATGCTAATTTTTAATTTATGCATATTCTTATTTTTTAATTGTTTAATTAATTTGTTTTCTTTAATTGGGTAAGTAGCCTAATTAAATTTATTGAAATTATTCTGAAATATTAACGAGAGTAATATTCTAAAATGCTCTACCTGGGATTTGAACCCGGCACCTTCCGCTCCGAACGAGGATGCGCTAACCAGTAGACCGGACAAGGCTGTTACTAGGGAAGGATAATAAAGCTTTAAATGGATAACATTCAGTAGTGGCGCCATCTATCGGAGACTAGGGCCATGACAGAAAGCTTAACTGAAAGTGTGAACTTAATTGAAAAGATATGCTGGTGGCGCCATCTAGTGATAATGAATGATACTGCTTAATTGCGAATCTATTTTTCAAGAGAGGGTTTGTTTTCGAAGGAACAAAAAAGGAATGTGGAAATATTATGGAAAATAATTTAAATGGTTGAAAGATGGTGGCGCCATCTATGGGATTCTTTTGAAGCAATAGGAAAATAATTTCATTAAAAAGTTTGAACGATGGTGACGCCATCTATCGGGAACCAAGGCCATCTCTGAACGGATAGTTAGAATTTTATTCAGTGCTGATGGCGCCATCTAGTGATGTTTAAAATGTTTAATTGTAATTCTGTTTAAAAAATAATTTTTTGGAAGGAATAATGCTTAACTGTGAATTAAAATGTTATTGAGTGGATTTGAACTCGTGACATAAAGATTCTTCAGTCGGCGGTATGGTCAACGCATTAGGCCACTCGGCTGAAGAATCTTACAAAGAAGTAGCAATTTAAATTTCACATACTCACACAAGGGATAATTTTACAATTAAATGATGAAAGACGAGAGTAGATGAATCAGACAAAAGAACCTTACTCTTTTTCAACCATATTTTTTATTTTCCCACCTATTTCTCCCATGCTATGTCTTCAAATGCCACGATTAATTAATTTTAAAGCTTACAATCAATTTACCCTTTAGTATTAATTAAGACTAATCATTAAAGAATTTTCAATATATATTTGAAACTATCACTATTATTTTACGCAGTAACAAAGTTTATTTTTACTCCAGTTAGGATTTGTCAAATTATATAGTTTTCACAAGTTAGATTTAATCCGCCGATTTTGTCAATTCAAAGTAATTAATTCTGTTTAGTATTTTTCATCTATATTTTACTTATTCATTTTTTTTTAATCAATGTTTTACTTATTCATTTTATCACGCCCTTTTTTATTTTCGCGCATTTATTAAATTTATTAGCTAATTCACATTAATGTATATGAAATAGATTTTTTATTTCTTTGCGCAAGAGACTTTACCATCTACAAACACCAGTAACCGAATTTCATCGAATTAAAAAAAAAAAAAAATCTTATTACAATTATTCTTCAAAGTAACACCGTTTTACAATTAACTTTGAATTTATTAAAACATATGCATTCTCACTCTAGTTAGAATTTATTTAAATATACATCATTCAAGAGTTAGATTTAATAAAAGTAATTCACCGATTTAATAATTAACTTAGTCAATTCATCGCATTTAATTCAGATTACTTTTTTTTTCATATTCAGTGTAATAACTCACTTAACTGAATCATTTCTTTCTCATACGTTTCACTATTTTCTCATACGTTTCACCATTTTCGTACAATTATTAAACTTGTAAAATACTTTACACACACTACAAAATTAGAAAATTTTATTTTATTTCAATACGAGAAACATTGTTCCGAATTCTACTTTACAATCTACTAACACAATTTACCGAATTTCACTTAGAAAATCTCATTATTAATATTTTATAACTTGTATTTTTACTTCATTTACTTTAATTGTTTTTCTCACACTATCAAAGATTTTTCAATAATGTTAGGATTTATTAAAACAGTCAAAAGTTACTTTCATCATTTTCAATGTATCGTTTTATTTAACTTAACCATTTTTCTCATACGTTTTAATATTTTCATACAATTCTTAGACTTGTAAAATAAATTATGCTTTAATATATTCAAAAATACATCAGCATAGTGCTTTTTGAAGACAGGAGACTTTACCATTTTACTTTTCCATCTACCAAGTCAAAACACAATTTGCCGAATTTCCCTTAAAAATCTTATTATTAATGTTTTCGAACTTGTATTTTTCACAGTAACAAAGTTTTTCACTATAAGTTAGAATTTATTAAAATAGTAACCATTCAAGAGTTAGGTTTAATTCATTTTAATTAATTCATATCATTTTTTTTTTTTTCATTCACAATTATTTTATTTAACCTAATCATTTTCTTACCCATTTTATTATTTTCACGCATTTATTAAACTTGTAAACTAATTCACATTAGTACATTCGACATAGTTAATTTTCTTAACGCAAGGGCTTTGCAATCTACAAACACAATTTTCCGAATTTTACTGAGAAAATCTTATTACTAACTTGTATTTTTCACAGTAGCAAAGTTTTCCCCCTCTAATTAGTATTTATTGAAATAGCAACTGTTCAAGAGTTAGGTTTAATTCGATTTAATTTTTATTAATTAATGCATATTATTTCCTTCATATTCACAATTATTTTATTTAGCTTAATCATTTGAATCATTTTCTTGCCCATTTTATTATTTTCACGCATTTATTAAACTTGTAAACTAATTCACATTAAACATATTCGCCATAGTTATTATTCTTAGCACAGGAGACTTTACAATCTACAAACACAATTTTCAGAATTTCACTTAGGAAATCTCATTACTAATGTTTTCAAACTTGTATTTTTACTTTATTTATTTATTTATTTATTTTTTATTTTTTTTTTTTCACATCACCAAAGTTTTTTCAATAATGTTAGATTAGGGAAATTGCAGCTTTTCAAGAATTTGATTCAATTCTTTTCAGCCAAATTTACTTTCTCCGTTTTCAATATAATTCTTTCATCATTTTCAATGTATCACTTTATTTACACAATTTGACGATTTTAACTTAAAAAATCTTATTATTAATATTTTCGAACTTGTATTTTTCACAGTAGCAAAGTTTTTTCACTCTAGTTGGGATTTTAACAACTATTCAAAAGTTATTTTTAATTCGATTTAATTAACTCATATTATTACTTTTTTCATATTCACAATTATTTTATTTAACTTAATCATATTCTCACCCATATTATTATTTTCATACAATTACTGAACTCATAAAATTCATTACGCTTTAATATATTCAAAAATACTTCATCATAGTTCTTTTTTAACACACATATAATTTTCCAGAACACAATTTATTCGAATTTCACTTAGAAAATCGTATTATTAATACTTTCAATCTTGTATTTTTTACTTTATTCATTTATTTATTATTCTTTCACACTAGCAAAGTTTTTTCAATCAAGTTTGGCTAGGGAAATTGCAACTTTTCAAGAGTTGAGTCGTACTCAATTCGATTTAATTCATTGAATTGACACAGATATTTTTTTTCTTATTCGCAATTATTATTTTTAACTTAATCGTTTTCTTATTCGTTTTACTGCTTTCACGCATTTATTGAACTTACAATGTAATTTACACACTGTTATATTCAAAATACTTCATTATTATTATTATTACCAATATTATTTTACCATCTACAGACACCATTAACAGAGTTTTACTACAATATTCAAAAATCTAAGTAAACCTAATGTTATTCTGAACTCACATTTTTACTTTGTGTATTTTCCACACTACCACGATTATTCTTTTCAATTATTGGAATCAATTTAACTCATTTAACTAACGCAGATTTTCAAAGCAACTACAGAGATAATTTACGACTTTCAAATCAGAACGAATACTCAGAAACGATATTTTTACGAAACTTAAGTAAGTAATTTCAAATGCTTCCAAAGCATTTTTAGAATATACTTAAACATAGAAAGTCCTGGCGAAAAGATATTAAACTTTGTTCAACACAATTTTCAACTTGTTACAATTATTATTTCCATAATCACTTTTAAGAATTTTTCAATTGAACATTGAAAATATTTGACACAAGTTTAACTTAAAGCACTTAAGCATAAAAATTCAAAAAATTAGGAATATAAACTTAAATCTTCAAGACTTGAATATTTACAACTAAGCGAAACTCAAACACAAAAATTTAGAAACAGAAACATACAATCTTTATAACTTGAACATTGGGAAAGAAGGAAAAAAAACTTTAAACATAATCCTAAAAAAATTCCTTCAAATACAATTAACTAATTAAAAGTAAAAATCTTTGAAACTTACCCCAAGTTTGCTGAAATGATGTTTTTTTTATAAAAGTACTGAAAGAAGTTACAAACTGTGAGTCGTTATCAAATACACTACATCAAAATATTGTAACCTCAATTCAGCCCTTATTTCAATCAAACCAACAGTCATAACTGAAATAATTTTTCCCGCATGCGACACCGATTCACGCCAGAGTTGTATTAAAATATTTTAATTATTATTTTCTTTTCAAATTTTTAATGCAGAATGAAATCTCATACAACCGACAGACACGGAAAACCAAACTGATCTGAGTTTTACGAAACCTCGCATACAAACTTCCCCTAGTCATGTGGTTTCATAGTTAGTCAAGTCATCGACGAGGAATGAATCAGTCTGATTTTCCTATCACGTGTGAGAAAGCAAGCCCTTTAGATATTCACAGCTCCATTACGTTATGCGAAATGTACATGCTAAACCACAATTATTCAAATAATTTTTTCCCGAACTTAACTGTTTTCAAAAGTATATTTATCCCATTCGTTTGACATAACTCATACATAGTCAGAGACTTGATTTTTTTTCACTTCATAGTCATTTTGCAGGTGTATTTTTACATTTTCATTGCTTATACATTGCAATTATTTGTTTTTCGATACATAATTGTTTTCGCATTTCCAACTATTTCAACGATATCCGATCGAATAATAGGACTTTGATTATATTTAACAATGTTTATTTTCAATACTTTGAAATTTTCAAAAGTATTTTCTTCACGCTTCAACGAACGAAATATTCAAGTTATGAACTTTTCTTTTCACTTATCAGTTGTTCTATTATAATTTTTTCTAAATATATTTGTACTGGCTAACAATCAAAATATTTTTACCCGAACTTAACAGTTTTCAATAGTTGGTTTATCCCATTCGTTTCTCTCACACAGACTTGATTTTTCCAATTCATAGTCATTCAACGAGAGTATTTTTAATATTTTCAACGCTTTTATGCGTTACATTTAATTATTTTTCCAAAAACACAACAATTTTTGCATTTCCAATTATTTCAACGATTTTCCATCGAATGATAGGACTTTGATCGTATTTAACAGTGTTTATTTTCAATACTTTGAAATTTTATTATGTGATCATGGTTTTGAATGTTAAAAGTTAATGTCAACTAAGTAAACAAGATTTATATTGTTTTCAATGTGTTTATATTGTGATATGGATACTTGATCCATGGGATTACGTATCCCTCTAAACGAGGGAATCAAGTATCCCTAATATGCGATTTTTACAAAGATACTTGTTCTATTATTAACAATCAGAGGCAATTTACTAAAAATATGCCTCAATTTTTATAGACTGTCTATACTTTAACATTACACTTCGATATATTTTTTAAGTTGTGTATAACGGATAATGTAAACTTCGGAAAGCTTTCCAAAAAAAAAAAAAGTTTCCTTTGACACATTCAGACAATCATTTTCTTGAGTTAAACAAAATGGCTGAAAAAAAAAAAACAATAGTGTTGCCAGTTTTGTGTACAAGTATAACTTTAACATTATTGTCAGGTTTCAAACCTCTTCTTAATGATTTTAATGTTTAGCTGTGGGATCATGTATCCTCAGGGGTCAAGTATCCCCAGACTCCCCTATAGATGATATTTTATTTTACCTACTTGTTATTCAGCTACACGAATTTGTGTGAGGTGAAGTTGTAAGTATTAGAATATAGGGTCTTAGAATATTTTTTGATTTCTTAGCGGGTAGGTCATAACATTTAATTGAGCTGAAAAGTTGGTAATTCCATCAATCCTTAAATAATACAAATGAGGTAATGAGGATATTGATAAAAAGGGTCTATAATTGTTTGTTTATTTTTCAAATTCCATAAGAAACTTGTCGTACTTATGCTGAAAACGTTATGCATTATTAGAACTTTAATAAAAAACAGAGAAATATTCAGAATTATTTAATTTGTTTAATTGATTCAAAAGTGTTTATAAAAATTGCGAAATAGATTTTTGGACTTGATGTTTTCTTTTTAAATCATTTTAAATAATTTCTGCAGTGCAACGAACTATTAGTCATACATCACTTACTTAAACCAATACTAAATGTTTACGTATGGGATGACTTATTGTATAAATGAATATGTATATGAAAAAAGACTTAGGTTGGTTCAAATTTTTATTACCCATATTTTATAAGGCTCTGATGTTTGGTTTCAACGTTGGCTAGTAGGCATGAATGAAAGTAACAGGATGTTAAAATTTTTGAACTAAAATTTGAAGTTTACAAGAATTCATACTTCTTGTTTGAATGGTAATTTTGTTTCCAGTCTTAAATATTTTATGTTTTTAAGTTTTCGTGCTTTTTTTCCCCATGCTTTTTAATTTTAATAATACTTCTACATGCATTGTTTTTCGAGTTTTTCTACTTTCAAGTTTTTTCAAGACTTTCTTTTTTCATTTTATCTATTTTTTAAAGTTTTTTCCTTCTAAGAGGTTTGAGAGTTTTTTCTGTTTTTAAGTTTTTAATTATTTTTAGCGTTTTGTGTCTCAAAACTTTAGACTGCAAGATTTTCTGTTTCGTTGCAAAGTTTTTTTTTCTCTCTAAGTTTGTGAAGGAATATGTCTTTAAGCATCTGAGAAGTCTTTAAAGCTATTACGGTTTTGTTTTTTAAATATTATTATTATTCTTTTTAGGTTTTTTCTGTTTCAAAATGTTTTTAAGTTCCAAGTTTATTTTCTGTTTGCAAATTTGTATGTTTTTCTCTTTTAATTTCTTATGTTCATATACTTTTTCCAGTTTATAAAGTTTTTCTGCTTCGGTGTTTGCAAGTTTATATAGTCTCGAATATTTTCCGTTTCTAATCTGAAGTTTATTCTGTTTCGAAGCTAAGGTTTTTTTTTTTTTTAAGCTTATTCAGAGTTTCAAATTTTGTCAAGAAAATACGTTTTTAAGTTAATGAGGAGTTTCAAAATTTTTTTTTTTGCAATAAATTTTTAAGTTTTTTTTCCCTGTATTTTTGTTTTTAAATTTTTCTGCTTCCAATTTTTCATGTTCACAAGTTTCAAACATTTTTAGTATTTTCCTGTAAAGTTTTTCAAAATATTTTTTCCCCACTAAGTTTCCTGTTTCAAAGTTTCTATCGTTTTAAAATTTTAAAGGTTTTTTAGTTCTCTAGTTTTGTGTTTTTAAAATTTAAAAGATTTCCTTCTTCAAAGTTTTCAAAAAGATTTTTCTCGCTCTTAATATTTTTTATTTTACAGTTAACTTGTTAGCTTTTTTCAAAAACAATTCTCTATACTGTTCTCAAAATTTTCGTGCTTGTAAGTTTTTCTGTTTCGAAGCTTGCGAGTTATTTTTATTCATTTGTATATTTTCTTTAAGTTTACAAAGTTCTAAAATTTGTACATTTGTAACTGAAAGTTCAAAATTTATAAGTTTCGAAAATGTTATTAAAAAAGAATTTTTAGCAAGTGAAGATATGCCAAATTTTTAAGATTATACGCTAGTAAGCTTACTAGTTAATTTTGTTTCGAAATTTCCAAGTTTTTTTCCACTTGGAAGTTTACAAGTTTATGATTTTTTCTGATTTAATTTTCTACAACTTTAGGTACGTGATGATGTAATAGTGTATGTATGTTTGTATTTTCTAGCGTATTATGGAAGGATAGAAAATATAAAATCTCTACTAATTCATTACTTTATTGTTTGACTAATGTTATTTTTCTCAATTTAGAAAATTTTCGCATGATTTCCCTTGCGTGAAACCGGGAACTATTCAATAAACGTTTCTTTATAACATTATAAGATTCTTTTTTGTTAATTTTAATAATGCTTTCTATAAATTTATTGTTCCTAATTTTTGCAAATTAATACTTAAACCTCTTTAGCATTCGTACATTTTAATGACAAAATTAGTGACTGTTTTAATTCAGTGGGTCAGTTAGAAATATTCCTGAATGTTCTCTACATTTCCATAGTGTATAGATAATCAATATAGTAAGCAATCACAATAGCCAGGATATTAAAACAAATAAAAGTTGTACCTATGCGGTAATCTGCGAAAATTCGTATTTATGGTTCCAATATACAAGTACAAATCTACTGAGATAAAAGTAATGAAACAACGTTTAAAAGCACAAATAAAAGATTGGAAAGTTTAAAATGCAAACATATTTTAGAGGCAATAGCCTTCATCCTCAGTGCAAAGCAAGCAAATGGGTAAACAAATGTTCACCAATGTTTGTATTTTTTAACAAATTTATTTGTTGAATATTTTCTATGCATTAAAATTAACGTCCCAATGCGAATTACTATTTATTTTTTTTAATAATACGTTAAATATCAAAGAGACGGAGATTGCATTCGTTGCAAACCTAAGTTCTTGAAAAGTAAAAAGTTTTTCAATGATTAAAAGTATCGTTAAAAGTTTTGATGTATCTATAATATTGTTACAAATCCTGTAAATAGTAATCATTGTAGGAACGTAACCTGTAAATAGTTTCCCGTAATGAATATACAACCCCTTTTCATATGGCTAAAGTATACGTCCCCCTATTTTCTTTTCTTTCCATTGATAAAATTTGATAACGGTCGACGCATTTCGCGAAGAGGTAAGAATGTTGTGGAAAATTCTTTTCGGTGTATAAAAGCCGTTAGCGATGGATAAACAGTGAGTTTCGATTGATATTTCGAACTGAGAGCATTTTGCTCTGTTTATAGCGAGGCATTTCGCTGTGTTGTTTTCGTATTTGGAAGTAAATACGTGTGTAAACGTTGAGTTTACGGTGTTGTGTGATAATTGCTTAATTGCTGATGAATAATTTAGCAGTTGTTGAAGATCTTTCCTGTACATAGTGTAAATAAATTTCCTGTGTTTTTATCAAGAACTGTGTTTTCTTTTCAAGAAAGTGGAAGTCGCACCGAATCCGTTACAATTTGGCGCCCAACGTGGGGCTTCTTCTGGACTTTCTTGGAGTAAGTGTGACTTTGGACATTTTTTTCATAAAGACTTTTTGAATTTGGACTTTATTTTTATGGTGATTACTCGCGCAATGGATGAACAATTAAAACAACTTCTTGACGCAATCAACTCTGTAAAAAATGATATGGCGACTAACCAAGTACAATTAAAAAATGAATTGGCGACTAACCAAGAACAGTTAAATAGTGATTTAACTGCTAAAATTACTACAAGTCAAAATGAAATAAAAAGTGACCTAACGTCGATGAAAACCATGATGGAGAATCAACTAACCGCCATGGGAGATAAAGTTGATGCTCTGGAAGAAAAATTTGATACTGTGGAAGAGCGTATCGCCAATGTGGAAAATAGGTTGGAAGAAGAAGACAAGAAATTTACTTCATTTAAGGAAGAAATAATTAAAGACATGGAACGGAGATTGGCGACCGCGGAAAGCAGTTCTGTACAGTTTGGCGCTCCCACATCTGTTGCTCGACCGTCCATTAAACTGGCCACATTTGATGGGAAAAGTTCGTGGCAGGTATACAAGACCCAATTCATGATAGTGGCGGAAGCGAACGGATGGGACTCTGCTACCAAGGCCTGCCATCTTGCAGCATCCCTGAGAGGTGACGCAGCGGACATTCTTCAGACCCTTCCGGACAGCCAGCGCCAGGATTTCGCCGCCCTCACATCTGCGTTGGAGCTTCGCTTCGGTGAGAAGTGCCAGAAAGATTTCAGCCGACTCCAGTTGAAGTCCCGTTTCCAGAAAACCGGGGAGACCCTGCAAGAGCTAGCGGCGGACATCGAGAGACTGTCTCATCTTGCTTTTTGCGACTGTCCTGCGGATGTTCGAGACCACCTGGCACTCAACTATTACATCGACGGGGTTCGAGATCCGGAAATCCAGAAAGCTCTACGGATGGCGGATGTCAAAGACCTGAATTCTGCTGTTGTGTATGCGATAAAGTTGGAGGCCGCCCAGCAAGCAACCCGTGTGGATCGCCATCCCATCCGAACTCTGGAAGCTGATGAGTCTGATTCCAGGTCGTCCCACCTCGCTGAACTCGAGAGACAACTCGGTGACTTGGCAAGACATCTGAGCAGCATAACAGCCCAAAAGAAACAAGAGCAGAAGTGCTGGAAATGCGGTAGTGAAGGACACCTGCGAAGGAGTTGTCCGGCTCGCCAAGCTACGCGAGGGAAGGAAATCACCACCACCAGAGCTCTGCAGATTTCCTCTTCTAGTAGTGGCAGTGATGGACTTTTCATTTACGCCCATGTAAATGGGAATCCTTGCAAACTGATTGTCGACACTGGAGCCAATGTGACAATCGTTAGGACAGATGTGGCTCGTGAATTTGGATTGAAACTGCTGTGGACATCGCCACGCGTAAGTCTCCAGACTGTGACAGGTGACAAAATCGAGATTGACGGTAAAGTGGACTTGGAAATAGTGTTTGGGAATGCCACCTACCATCATACGGCATTCGTCGCTGATATACCGGACCCCTTCATTCTCGGATTGGACTTTTTGAAGAAATATGACTTCACTCTCGACTTCAAGACTAATGAGCTGCACTCGATGAGAGAAGACATAGCCGTTTTCCCTGCAGAAAGTGATGTAAAATCCGCTCATCAAATAATAGCCCAAACAGATTTATCGATTCCCTCAAGGTCAGAATCATTAATACCTGGCTCCATTGAAGAAACCAATAGTTTTCGATTTGGACTCATTGAATACCCTAACCTAAGCAATAGCCTAAAAGGAGTGCTGGTAGCATCTACGCTTGTGGACCTTTCTAAGGATGTAATTCCCGTGAGAGTCGCCAACGTGAGTGAAAGGCCAAGGAATATCCGGAAAGGTGAAGTGTTAGCAACTTGTACTCCAGTAAACTGCATCATTAGAAGAATCAATTCCCCCGAGACTGTGTCTTCTGAGTCCTTGACATCGAAGTTAATTGGGAGTGCACCATTAACGAAAGATCAAAGAACTGCTGCGGAACAATTGGTGGACGACTTCAAGCATCTGTTTTCATCTACATCGGAGGATGTGGGTCGGACGAATTTAACGCAGCATAGGATCTACACTGGAGAACACCCCCCTATTAAACAGCATCCAAGACGACTACCGTTCGCCAAGAAGGAAGAGGTTGAGACCCTCCTGAAAGAGATGAAGGAGAATGATGTAATCGAACCTTCATCCAGTCCTTGGGCCTCTCCCATCGTCTTGGTCCGAAAGAAAGATGGCTCCACCAGATTTTGTGTTGATTACCGACGGCTGAATGAAATCACCAAGAAAGACAGTTACCCTCTTCCACGGATAGACGACACCTTGGACACTCTTTCCGGACACAAGTGGTTTTCGACCCTGGACTTGAAGAGCGGCTACTGGCAGGTTGAAATACACCCTGATGACCGAGAGAAGACAGCGTTTACAACTGGACAAGGCTTATGGCAGTTTAAAGTGATGCCCTTCGGCCTCTGCAATGCACCAGCTACGTTCGAGCGTCTTATGGAGACAGTGTTAAGAGGACTTTCCTACGAATCCTGTCTGGTCTATTTAGACGATATCATCATCGTGGGACGCAGTTTCGAAGAACATCTGGCAAATCTTAGGAAGGTGCTGCAAAAGCTTAAGGAAGCCAATCTGAAGTTAAGCCCGTCCAAATGTAATTTGTTCCGCCGGGAAGTGAACTATCTTGGTCACATCATCTCTTCTGAGGGTGTACAAACCGATCCAGAAAAGGTATCCGCGGTCAAGAGTTGGAGTCGTCCCGAAAACATCCATCAGCTGCGAAGTTTCCTGGGGCTCTGCACGTACTACAGGAAGTTTGTGAAGGATTTTTCCAACATTGCACGACCTTTGCATAAGCTGACGGAGAGCAAGCAAAAGTTTGAATGGTCCAAAGAATGCGAAGATGCATTTTTAGGACTGAAGGAGGCTTTAACATCGACGCCTATCCTCGCATACCCTCAGCCTGAAAAATCCTTCATCCTCGACCCTGATGCGAGCAACGAGGGAATCGGAGCTGTTTTATCCCAAGAAATTGACGGAAATGAACATGTCATCGCTTACTGGAGCAAATGCTTATCAAAGTCGGAGCGAAATTACTGCGTCACCAGAAAGGAGTTACTGGCCATAGTGAAAGCTGTAGAACACTTCCATCATTACCTCTACGGCCGAAAATTTCTGCTTCGGACAGATCATGCCTCATTAACTTGGCTTTTGAACTTCAAAAATCCGGAAGGCCAGATAGCCAGATGGATACAGCGGCTCCAGGAATATGACATGGAGATCAAGCACCGAAAAGGGTTATCTCACGGTAATGCTGACGCTTTATCAAGAAGACCCTGTCCTGAGAACTGCCACTATTGTTCCCGAATCGAGAAACAGTATGAAACGACTAGCCCTACCGCCTATCAGGTGACAGTGACTCCAATATCATCAGAACCTGATCCATGGAGTGACGACCAAGTTCGAAAAGATCAACTTGAAGACCCCGACATAAAACCAATTTTGGAGTTCATGGAAAGCGACAGTCGGCGACCTAGCTGGCAGGACGTTTCCATCTTCAGTCCTGCAACAAAAAGATACTGGGCTTTATGGAACTCGCTCCATTTGCGGAACGGCGTGCTACACCGAAAATGGGAATCTGACGACGGCAAGACATCTAGGTGGCAGTTACTACTTCCCCGATCAAGGATTTCAGATGTTCTGAAAGAAATACATAGTAGTGCGACTGGAGGGCATTTTGGTGTCTTGAAAACCCTCAATAAAGTTGGGGGGGGGGGTAAACGGGAGCGCTTCTTCTGGAGCAAGGCGAAGGATGACGTGGAGAAGTGGTGCCATTCTTGTGACGCCTGTGCTGCTCGTAAAGGACCGAAGAAGAGAAGCAGAGGGAAGCTACATCTGTACAACGTTGGAGCTCCTTTCGAACGAATTGGGATCGACATCCTGGGTCCTCTACCAAGAACTGCTGATGGGAACAAATACATTCTTGTTTCCATCGACTACTTCACCAAATGGCCGGAAGCATATCCCATTCCAGATCAAGAGGCTACCACCGTAGCAGAGACTCTAGTTCAACATTGGATCTCGAGATGTGGAACACCTTTGCAGATTCATTCCGATCAAGGGAGGAATTTCATCTCTGCTGTGTTTAAGGGCCTATGTCAAATTCTCGGAATTGAGAAAACTAGGACAACACCACTACACCCACAATCGGACGGCATGGTGGAGAGATTTAACCGCACAATCCTGAACAATCTCTCACTTATGGTATCCAGAAATCAACAGGATTGGCACAAGAAGCTACCTTTGTTCCTGCTGGCCTACCGCAGTGCTGTCCACGAGACTACCGGATATGCCCCATCTCAGATGCTCTTCGGACGAGAGCTTCGGCTACCTTGTGATCTCGTTTTCGGTCGTCCTCCGGATGCACCTTCATCGCCTGAGGAGTACATCCAGGATCTCCAGGCCCGGTTGGAAGACGTTCATAACTTCGCACGAGAGCGAATCAACATCGCGGCGGAGAAGATGAAGACCAGATACGACACAAGGTCTACTGGACATGAATTCAACGAAGGCGACAAGGTTTGGTTATGGAATCCCATCCGACGGAAAGGTCTTTCACCCAAATTGCAGTCGCATTGGGATGGACCCTACAAAGTCCTTAACCGACTAAATGACGTCGTAGTGAGGATCCAAAAATCACCTAATGCAAAACCTAGGGTTGTACATTATGATCGGTTAGCCCCATACTATGGCCATAGTTCATGAGTATTACGTAAACAACCATGGTTGATAACATAAAAGTTGTAGATAATTTTTGCTTTTAATGTTTAGTAATATTTCTTGTTATTATTGTGTTTTCTGTATCTGTTAGTTATTAATTAATGTGTATATTTGTAAACTTGTGATAGAAGTTTGGCACCCTTTCTGGGGATTGTACTGCCCGGGACGTGCAGTCCTTAGGAAGGGGGCAATGTTACAAATCCTGTAAATAGTAATTATTGTAGGAACGTAACCTGTAAATAGTTTCCCGTAATGAATATACAACCCCTTTTCATATGGCTAAAGTATACGTCCCCCTATTTTCTTTTCTTTCCATTGATAAAATTTGATAACGGTCGACGCATTTCGCGAAGAGGTAAGAATGTTGTGGAAAATTCTTTTCGGTGTATAAAAGCCGGTAGCGATGGATAAACAGTGAGTTTCGATTGATATTTCGAACTGAGAGCATTTTGCTCTGTTTATAGCGAGGCATTTCGCTGTGTTGTTTTCGTATTTGGAAGTAAATACGTGTGTAAACGTTGAGTTTACGGTGTTGTGTGATAATTGCTTAATTGCTGATGAATAATTTAGCAGTTGTTGAAGATCTTTCCTGTACATAGTGTAAATAAATTTCCTGTGTTTTTATCAAGAACTGTGTTTTTATCAAGAACTGTGTTTTCTTTTCAAGAAAGTGGAAGTCGCACCGAATCCGTTACAATATGTAAAAACATATGTTGGTCTTTTTTTCTTCTGAATTTAAAAGATTAAGAGTATAAATATGTATATTTCTTTATATCAACATTTACAATGATGCATAAGCGAAATAAATTCGCTATCATATGTGACGAAAAATTCTAAGGGAAAAGCTATTATGTAGGGATGTTTGACAAATGATTTGCATATGCATATGAACTAGTTTCTTGAATAACTTGTCCAATAATGTTCTGTTGTATTCTTGTTTATTTTTAAATCTTTGTTTCATAATGATGTATAAGAAAATGAACTGTGAAGTGTTCTGGAAAACGTCAAATGTTGAAATAATTGCTTTCAAAATATTAAATGAGATATTCGTAAGTTTAAATACGTGTGGATGAGAAAAGAAACAAACGTTAAATTCGAGGAACAAAATTCTGTAAATCGTGTTGAATATTTTCTATTATTCGATGAAAATGCCTAAATGCTTGAGATAACAACAGAATTCATTTAAAATCGTGAATGTAATGCATAAAACACAATCGTAGAAATCATTTAAAAATAAAAGTGTGTAATTTGAATATTAGTGGGAAAAAAATTGAGTCTTTGACTACGTATAAGTTTAGTGAAATGAATAGAAAATACTTACACTTAAAAATGTTAAGTTCGGAAAAAATAAGTGACATAATGTGCTTATTTTAACGAAAATTATGAAAATAAATTATCTTTAATATGTATAAGTCAAAATTGGTTAGATTACTTTTTCAAAAAATCAAGCAAGTTATGCCAGTGTCTGTGTGTGCGAATGAGTGCCAGTGTGTGTGCTTGCTCCATTGTTTTTGTATGTGCCGTTGTGTTTTGTGTGTGCGTGCGTGTAAGTACAAATTATGAGAAATTTATATTTTATGATGGATATATTTTTACTAATGGGTTGAAACTTATTGTTGGTTCAAGAATGAGAACACAATTGCAAACCCCGAGTATGGTGAAATTGCAGAATCAGTTTTAACTACGTACTATGCTTTTAAATGTTGCAAGATACACAGTCTTGAAATACATCGAAGTTTTCATGTGTTGTGTTTTAGTACAACAATATGCCTTCTTGCTAGTAGTATAATATATTATACAGTTATATATAGTATAAAAAAGTAGCAGAACAATAAAAACACCAAAAAATTTACATGATTTTTTTTTCTTTTGTTACCGCCCATATACTATCAATTTAATATGTTCCCCCAAAATAAAACCTAAATTTTAGGGTGTAAATACCTTAAAAGCTATTTCAACAATAGTACCATTCGGGGGAAAATGTCCCTCAATTTCTAAAAGGTGTATGCTCATAGCTAAATTACTGTATTATTTTTCTCCCAGTTAAAAAAATATGTTTTCTTTTTACTGAAAAGTCGACTGTTACTAATAATTCTAGACATTTGCTTACCTCTTTATACTGATTTAATGTTAAAATGAAATTTTTTTAAGAATACAAAATTTTAATTTCTCCTCAAATAATATAAGTTTAACTTTTTCTTTAAAAAATGATTCCAAAGATCGACTGTAACATGAAACGAGATAAAAGTTTCGTGGTCTAAATTGTATAATTGCTACTAATAAAAGCGAATGCTCGAAGATCAGCAAATCAAACTTCGAGATTCGTAAAGTCTTTTTTGAAAGAAGTGGGAAAAAGCTTATAAATAATGCAATTAAATATATTTGTGTTCCAAAATTAGAGTATCATTCATTTTACTTTCTTACGATTTTTCAAATTAAACTCAAGCATAAAATAATTTGTCGAAACACAATACTTTGTTACTTAAAAAATACACGTCTAGTCATGAATATTTTTTTCAACCGCGCACTCTACACCCTGACTTCATCAAACTTTGTTTCCCCCAAAACATTCGAGTCTTTCATAATTAACATACATAGCACGAAGTCGCCATAGCATGATTGGTAAAGCGCGCGCCAATCATCTATGGTTCCTTTATGTAACCCCGAGGTCCCAGGTTCGAATAGCAACAAAAAAAAAACTCTTTTTGTTCTATTTCAACAAAAATAAATATATATAAATAAATAAATAAATAAAATCAAACATAAGTTACAAAAAAGTCATAAAAATTCCGATAGATGGCACCACTATCGTTCAACCATCTTTATTTAAAAAAAATTTCATAACTTCAAAAATATTTCCTTATATTTTTCTTCCTATCATGCAGCGTTCTTCTCATCTCAAAAAAATAACATTTCTCTATTGTTCACAGCCTGCAACAGATGGCGCCACTACTGAAAGAGTTATCTATTTAAAGCTTTATTATCTTCCTCTAGTAACTGCTTAGCCTGGTCTAGTGGTTAGCGCATCCTCTTTCGGAGCGAAAGGTCCCGGGTTCAAATCCCAGGGAGAGTATTTTAAAATATTACTCTCGTTAATATTTCAGAATAATTTCAATAAATTTAATTAGGTTAATTACCCAACTAAAGAAAACAAATTAATTAAACAATTAAAAAATAAGAATATGCATAAATTAAAAATTAGCATATACATTAATTAAGTAATTAAAATTAAGACATGAATCAACATGTTAAATGACGTAATACAAGATGGCGGATGATTCAAGATGGCGTCGTTCAAAAGCGTGACGTCATCCTAAAAATACCCTCGTAAAAGACTACTAGAAATCAGTGACGTCATCCTAAAATACCCTCGTAAAAGACTTCAAGAAATCAGTGACGTCATCCGAAAAATACCCTCGTAAAAGACTACGAGAAAAATCCAAGATGGCAGACGACCACGCCCCTAAGAACTGTTGAGTTGTTTTCCTCCTTCTGTGGCCTAGAGTGCCCTACTTACTACTACCGTAGTAATTCAAATTATAATTTATAATCGATTGAGTTTATCTCTGTTTTCTCTATTAAAAGTACATTACGTATTTAAAAATAAAGTATTATCTTCAATTAAAATTCCAATGAGCCATAACAGTCGCTTTATAAATTTATGTAAAAAAGTTCTTCGAGAGGTATCGAACCCTGATTGACCGCACAGAATGCAGCTCACTGACCACACAGTCACCGAGCTGTTGATGGTAAGAAATCTCTACTTACATACAGGTATAAGCTACGCGTAAAACTTTAGAGGCTGTTTTCTCGGAAGTGCTCTTTATAACTTTACTGTATGGATAATCTCAAGGGAGTACTACTAATCTGCTGAATTTCATCCCGATCTGAATTTCCGAGACCGTAAGGTCTCCTTGTTAATCGGAAACTAGGGCCCGGGCGTTTGGGCAGCTCGGCAGGAGGGGGCACGGCAACCAAACTGACAAGGGGCTAGCCTTGACCCTTGGTGACCGTGAAAATGCGTCTTTTCTATTGAATAGTGCATCAGATTTATGTTGAAATATTTATTTAATGAACTGCAATGGTCTCATAAATGTTGTCTTGTCTATAACTGCTTCGATGAAATGGAAATTCGCTTTTTCCTTACAATGCTTGATATGCATTTATTTCTATTTGTTATTGGTTGTGCCTTGAAATCATAGACTAATAATAAGTAGACCGAGCTTTCTCATTCTTGCTGATGAAGAAAATTGGTTCATAGATGTATCATGTGACTAGTGGAAGGGCTTGGCGAAGACTTTGGCAGCATGGTTGCTAGATGGCAGCATTATCCATAGTTTGGCACTCGACATGTATTTTAAGACAATGTGTTTTCATTAAAAAAAACTTCCAGGTGCAGAGATTGAACTGTTTTTCTTTTAGTTATGCATTATTTTGACATTAGTAATAGTTTTTGATCAGTTTTCGGTAACTTTTATTTCATTTGGAGCTGTCAGCGTTGGCGTGAACGAAATGGCGTAAACGTTTTTCGTTAACGCAAAACCGTTTGCTGATTCTTCTTGGTCGCTTGCATCTTTTATTGCTTAGAGAGTTATTGAAATTGACTAAAGAAAATGCACAATACTATCTAAACGAAAAACTCACTATATTAACAAAATATTTACAACTTAGAATACCAAATTTACAAATCGGACTCCATAAAAGATCATTCTTCCGTGTTCCATCAATTCTATTTATTTTATTTCGCGCTGGCGTTGATCGTCTGCTACGATTAACGCCCGCTGTTGCTAGGATATCCACCAGTCACATGGTTTGGTTTATGAGCAGCAAAAGGGTTGCCATAGCTCGGTCTACTCTTATTATTAGTCTATGCTTGAAATAGTAAGATTTACTGTTGAAGTGACTACGGTTGAAGTGACCAGAACCAGAGATGTATCTTTTTCAAAAATTATGAAAAATTACGATTGTTGATTTTAGATAAAATGTCCATTGAGTACTCAAATTTTGCCCCCCCCCCCCCCACACACGCCGGAAATAACTCCAAATTGACTCCCAAAGGGCGCACAGGCTTGAGGCCACAAAAAAAAAAAGGTTTTAGGGCGCAGCAAAATAAATAAATAAATAAACGAGGGCGCACCGACCCACTACGGGCCGGGCCAGTCCGCCTCTGCTCAGTTTCATGATGATTTAAGTACAATTCAGGCACATTGTATGAATACAGCACTCCAGAAAAAGTGGAAGATTTTGATAACTCCAACTTAATTAAACGTACTGCTTCTTAGCAAAAAGATACAGAGTATTTCGTTTTTCTTTTTTTTTTCTTTCTTTCTTTCTTTTTTTTTTTTTAGTGATTAATCGCAGACTACTTATTTAACACGAATGTCATGGGATCAATCCGCCCATAGGCCCAGAAAATGTAATTTTTGAATGACTAATTTTCCTCAGCTGAATTCTTATCCAAATTCCCATGAATTCCCTAAATCACAGTTGTATTGCATTGAAATCAGAGCAAAGTTGGCAAAACCCCCGTTTTTTTTTTTTTTTTTTTTTTTTTTTTTTTTTTTTTTTTTTTTTTTAAGCCCATGAACCCAGGGTTTTTTTAAATAAAACCAAAAAAAAAAAAAACTAAAGCTGGGTTTTTTAAAAGGAATGTGGGTTTTTTGTCTTTTTTCAGGGAAAATGTGGGGTACTTGTAGCATATTGTTGCGTAAGTATATGGACAAAGCACAAAAGTTGTCTTTGGGTAAAAAAAATCTGGAAAAGTCAGCGTTTTCTGAAAAAAAAGTATAAAAGACGACGAAACCCAAGAATGGTGAAGTGTCAGATTTTTTAGTTTCCATGATTACCAACAGTTAAGGCAAAGTTACTTCTAGAGAGATAAAATCTATTGTTCGTTTTTAATTACTTTTTTTTTTTTTTTTTTTTTTTGCATTTTACTTTAATGTATTTCATTTTGTTATGCAACCTGCAAAAGCTTAAGGAAGCTAATCTGAAGTTATGCCCGTCCAAATGTAATTTGTTCCGCCGGGAAGTGAACTACCTTGGTCACATCATCTCTTCTGAGGGTGTACAAACCGATCTAGAAAAGATATCCGCGATCAAGAGTTGGAGTCGTCCCGAAAACATCCATCAGCTGCGAAGTTTCCTGGGGCTCTGCACGTACTACAGGAAGTTTGTGAAGGATTTTTCCAACATTGCACGACCTTTGCATAAGCTGACGGAGAGCAAGCAAAAGTTTGAATGGTCCAAAGAATGCGAAGATGCATTTTTAGGACTGAAGGAGGCTTTAACATCGACGCCTATCCTCGCATACCCTCAGCCTGAAAAATCCTTCATCCTCGACCCTGATGCGAGCAACGAGGGAATCGGAGCTGTTTTATCCCAAGAAATAGACGGCAACGAACATGTCATCGCTTACTGGAGTAAATGCTTATCAAAGCCAGAGCGAAATTACTGCGTCACCAGAAAGGAGTTACTGGCCATAGTGAAAGCTGTAGAATACTTCCATCATTACCTCTACGGCCGAAAATTTCTGCTTCGGACAGATCATGCCTCATTAACTTGGCTTTTGAACTTCAAAAATCCGGAAGGCCAGATAGCCAGGTGGATACAGCGGCTCCAGGAATATGACATGGAGATCAAGCACCGAAAAGGGTTGTCTCACGGTAATGCAGACGCTTTATCAAGGAGACCCTGTCCTGAGAACTGTCACTATTGTTCCCAAATCGAGAAACAGTATGGAACGACTAGCCCTACCGCCTATCAAGTGACAGTGACTCCAACATCATCAGAACCTGAACCATGGAGTGACGACCAAGTTCGAAAAGATCAACTTGAAGACCCCGACATAAAACCAATTTTGGATTTCATGGAAAGCGACAGTCGACGCCCTAGCTGGCAGGACGTTTCCATCTTCTGTCCTGCAAAAAAAAAAAAAAAGATACTGGGCTTTATGGAACTCACTCCATCTACGGAACGGCGTACTGTACCGAAAGTGGGAATCTGATGACGGCAAAACATCTAGGTGGCAGTTACTACTTCCCCGATCAAGGATTTCAGATGTTCTGAAAGAAATACATAGTAGTGCGACTGGTGGACATTTTGGTGTCTTGAAAACCCTCAATAAAGTTGGGAAGCGCTTCTTCTGGAGCAAGGCGAAGGATGACGTGGAGAAGTGGTGCCATTCTTGTGACGCCTTTGCTGCTCGCAAAGGACCGAAGAAAAGAAGCAGAGGGAAGCTACATCTGTACAACGTTGGAGCTCCCTTCGAACGAATTGGGATCGACATCCTGGGTCCTCTACCAAGAACTGCTGATGGGAACAAATACATTCTTGTTTCCATCGACTATTTCACCAAATGGCCCGAAGCATATCCCATTCCAGATCAAGAAGCTACCACCGTAGCAGAGACTCTAATCCAACATTGGATCTTGAGATATGGAACACCTTTGCAAATTCATTCCGATCAAGGGAGGAATTTCATCTCTGCTGTGTTTAAGAGATGAAATTCCTCCTTTTCTGTGCTGCTATGTCAAATTCTCGGAATTGAGAAAACTAGGACAACACCACTACACCCACAATCGGACGGCATGGTGGAGAGATTTAACCGCACAATCCTGAATAATCTCACTTATGGTCTCCAGAAATCAACAGGATTGGGACAAGAAGCTACCTTTGTTCCTGCTGGTCTACCGCAGTGCTGTCCATGAGACTACCGGATATGCCCCATCTCAGATGCTCTTCGGACGAGAGCTACGGCTACCTTGTGATCTCGTCTTCGGTCGTCCTCCGGATGCGCCTGCATCGCCTGAGGAGTACATCCAGGATCTCCAGGCCCGGTTGGAAGACGTTCATAACATTTTATTTTCTTTTTATTGATTTTTAACCAAAAAAGTGTTGGTTGAATGAAATGCTTTTAATTTAGCATGTGAGGCAGTGTAAGACTAATGCATTCCATTCGTGTTTCTTGAATAGTTGGATAAAGATGGAAATGGATTCTTGGATGTTAGTGAATTGAAGCAAGCTTTAGAGATTGTAGGATTCAAAATACCTCAATGGCAGGTTCGGCAGATGCTTGATGACATGGAGAGAGGCCGTGTTGGTGATAAGAAAGGCCAACTTTCTTTCGATGAATTCCAAAAGGTATGCATTTTTGATCTACTTATTAAAATGTTATATATAATACTAGCAGTACCCGCACGGCGATGCCTGTGCTAAGTAGTTAAAGGATGTCCGTTGAAGAAAAAAATCCACAGCCCTTTCTGATGTGAAATGATAATTTCTTTTCAACTAAAATGCATACACGCCTTTTCAAAAGACCTATTAAAATCTCTTTGGAATTTAAAACTATTCGCCAAAACACATAAAAACATTAACAGTAACTGTAAAACTCAAATTCAACTGTATAGTTCATCGCTTAACGCGCCAAGCTTCACGCTACCGTAACCCTGCCCTTTAGCAAGTGAAGCGGGTTTTTTACCTGCAGTTTAAAGTGTTTCGCCAAATAAACAATGCAATAATAAAAACGTAATAAAGAACAATAACAATTGAATAACACGACAAATCAGTTTACTTAGATGAGTAACTATCTTTAACTATAAGAACAAAAATAAACGTTGAAGAAAAACTGAACTCAATAGAAAAATCCTACAAAATCAAATTATGTACCTGAACATCTTTATTGTCTTTTTATTTCCTTGTGTCAACATTATTGTCTTTTTTATTCATTTGGCGAAACATTTTGAATTGCAAAGAATTGTTCTTAGGTTTTTAAAAGGTTTTTATGCATTTTAATTAAAGAAAAAGATTATTTTACATCAGAGGGGGGAAGGGGGATTCCTTTTGATCAAAGGACTTTTTTTCTGTGATCGGATGGCTAATCGATCGGTGTTCGCTTCGCTCTCTAACCGACTGGGTTACGGTAGCGTGGTCGCTTGGCGAGTTTAGTGATAAGCAATAAATTTGTGGAATTATTTACATTTGAGAACTACTGTTAATGTGACTTTATACTTTTTTTATTTGTTTGGCAAAACATGTTTAATTAAAAAAAAACCACTTCACTTACAAAAGGGCTAGGTTCCGGTAGCGTGATCGCTTGGCGTGTTTGGCGATAACTATAGCTGGAGGATTATTTTAAGTTTTAAAGCAACTGTATGTGTAATCAAATGTTTTGGCGAATTGTTTTGAATTCCAAAGAAACTTTCATTTGTTTTTAACCGAATGAAATGTGCGACTTTTTCTTCTTTTTTTTTTCTGACGACGATTCTCGAATGTCCCATGGGATTTTTTTTTTTTTTTTGTTAGACAGAAATGGGATAACTAATCAATCGCAGTTCTCTTTGCTCGCTAAGAGTTGGGTTACGGTAGCGTGGTCGCTTGGCGAGTTTGGTGATAAACAGTAAAGTTACAGAATTATTTTACATATGAAAGATACTCTTTGATGCCTTTTTTGTTTATTTAAGGGGGTCCGGGACACATTTTGAATTTTTTTTATTATATACTTTAGAGTTTTGAAATTTTTTGCACTGATTCACCATTTATTCAATAAGCAAAATCATAACATAAATATGAAAAAAAAGTTTTTTTTTATTTAAATTTAATTAGTTTTTTTAAAACTAATGGGATTGCTTTAAATTGCTATAACTCAAACTATTCTTGATGAATTTTCATTTTTTTAAAAATAAATTACGCACAAATATCTAAGCTTTAATTTTTATTCGGCGATTTTAAAAATATTGATTCGATAAAAAATAAAAAATATTTGAATAAAAATTTCGAAAAATTCGAAGATACTTTTTTTTAAAAAAATCATAACTTTTGCAGTAAACGTTTTTTTCAAATTCGCCGAATAAAAATTAAAGTAAACTGTTTGAAAAAGATATGCTCCAAGTTTCATTACTTTATCTTTATCGGTTCCTGACTTATAAGAGTTTGAATGCAAGAAATCGGGAAAAATTGCATCATGGAGAAAAACGCGTTTAAAGTTTTAAAGTTACGTACACATTAGTTAGGTGCATGCAACAAAAATAATTATATCTTTCGTTCTATTTAAGATAGAAACAAGATTCAAACGTCCTTTTAAGCAGAAAAAAACGGAGTAATTTTTCACATGATAAAAAAATTGCAAAATTTGACGATTTTTGTGTCCCGGACCCCCTTAATGAAACATTTTAAATTGCAGAAGAAAAACTGCATCACTCGCTAAAGGGCAGGGTTACGGTAGCGTGGTTGATTGGCGCATTAAGTGATGAACTAATACAGTTCTTCTTCTTCTTCTTCTGGAGTTCCCGGAAGAAAATATTGTTGAGGACTGCGTACAGAGCGCTTTGCCTCCCTTTCGTATCTTATTTTGAATTAAAAACAGTTGTGTTAAGGCAGATCTTTTTATAGCCGTCTTAAATATATTAAAAATTGCTTAGAATTATATATATTTATATATATTTATTTATTTGTTTATTTATTTTTGATGGGTGAAGCAACTGCATTAATATGAGTATATGCAAATAACTGAAGTAATCTGACAGTATAAAAGTAGAGCAAAGAGAGGTCGGGATCAGAGGAGGGCGAGGATAGCCCTTCCGTATCTTGGATCCTTAAGCAAATCCAGACTAAAAATGTCATTTGAACATAAGTTATTAGCCTTTATAGTTTTTATAATAAAGTTCCTTTGTTCAATGTTTTTACTACAATTCCATATTACGTGCTGGGTATTTTCAATTTTTTGGCAGGTCTCGCAGATGGGGGCATTTGATTTCCTTAGTTTAAACAGTTTTTCTTTAGTTAAGAAGGAATCGGTTAGGATTCTATTCAATTTTGTTTCTTCGCTTCTGTTCTTAATCCACTTATACTTTTCATTGATTGAGTTTACTATGTTTTTGTATTTGGAGAAATATTTTGATCTCTCCCATATGATTTGCAACTCTTTATTCCTCTCTTTTTTTATATAATTTCGCATGTCATTCCATGTACAGATAGGAGACATAGGTGTTTGGGAGCATGACTCTGCTTCTTTGGCTAGTTTGTCCGCTTCTTCGTTGTCTGGAATTCCTTTATGCCCAGGGACCCATACTATTTTGGTTTTGTTCTTTTTTGAGAGTTCCGATAAGTGGTGTCTTTGTCTTGTGTTGTATACCAGTAGGTCTTCGTTTTCTTCTTTTAGTGCTGTAATGGCACTTAGGGAATCGGATAAAATAATATTTGGGGAGTCATTTTTAATGAGGAATTTTGCAGCGTACCAGATAGCCCCTAGTTCCGCCGTGTAAACTGAACAGATGGGTGGGATTTTTATTTTCCTTTTTAATCCTTCCTTTTTGTTATAGATAGAAAATGCTGTATTATTTGATTTTGAACCATCAGTGGCCCAGATGTTATAATTGGGGTGTTGTGTTTTGAATTCTTCAAAGGTCTGCCTGATGATGTAGTCTGGGTTTGGTTTTTGAAATTCTTTGTTCTTCAGGATATACTCGATGTTGCTGATGTCTGTTTCCGATTTTATGTATTCTTTACATATGCAATTTTCGTTCGCCCTGGTTTCTCTTTCTATTTTTTCAAGGTTAGTGACTATTTTGAACAAGTGTGGTTGGTTTTTTTGGAAATTTTTGATTCAAGGGATATAATTTTTATTCTTTTTAAATTTTTGTTTGCTGATGTATTTTATGTAATTCCATTTGATGCGGGTTTCTATGTTTTCTGTATCTGTAATGATCCTGATTAATTTATTTGGAGCGAAGGTATTAACCCCTAGTGCTTTCCATAAAGCTTTATTTTCTGTTGTCTCAATTTGTTTTTAATTCGCTTTTGTATTTTTGACTCTGATTGTAATTCCGTAATTGGCTTTAGCTATAATTGTTTGCTTTGTGACGTTGAGAATATTAGCGTAACTAGCGCCAGATTGAATGCTTCCAAGCCAATTTATTACATGCAGCATTTTCTTCATTTTTCCATTTAGGTAATTTGTATGAACATTCCACTTTAGGTTGTTTTGAAAATATGCTCCTAGGATTTTGTGATTTGTTGTCCACTTGATGCTTGTTCCCTGTAAGTTAAATTTTGTGGAGTTTTTCTCGTTTTTAGGGGAGAAGTCAATTAAGACAGTTTTTTCTGTTGAGATAATTATTTTGTTTTCCTTACCCCATTGTTCCAGGGATAATAAGTTTTGGTTTAGCTTTTCCTCTGCTTCGTTTTTGTTCTTCCCGGATACAATGATTGTCATGTCATCTGCATAGCAAAATATTCTTCCTTTCTTTATATAATTTCCAATGTCGGAAATAAAACAGTTAAATAGAAATGGTGATAAAATTGACCCTTGGGCTATTCCTTGGTTAATTATGGCTTTTTCTGAATTCCTGTTGTTCCAGCTTATTATCTTTCTATTGTG
Organism: Uloborus diversus; assembly: GCF_026930045.1. Classification (NCBI taxonomy): domain Eukaryota; kingdom Metazoa; phylum Arthropoda; class Arachnida; order Araneae; family Uloboridae; genus Uloborus; species Uloborus diversus. The sequence continues at coordinate 118,988,153 of NC_072733.1, forward strand.
GAGGAAATTTTGAATCCATTTTATAATTTTGTAGTCTATTTTGAATTGTATGAGTTTTTGTATCAGCTTTAGTATCCAAACGTTGTCATAAGCTCCTTTAATGTCTATGGCGATGGCGTACACAAATCTTTTTTTTCCCCTTAAGTAATAAATTAAGTTGTAAAGGTCATGAAGATAGTCTTCCGTACTTCTTTCTTTGACGAAGCCATATATGTAGTTTGGAAACACTTTAGTTTTTCTTCTGTTGATTCTGTATAATATTATTTTCTCTATTAGTTTACTGATATTTTGGGTTAGTGCAATAGGTCTATAATTGTTGATCTGTTTGGGGTTTTTCCCAGGTTTCTTAATTGGGACTATTTTTGAAATTTTCCAGTCTTCGGGAATTAAGGCAGTTTGAATGCTTTGATTAAAGACGTTTTTTAATACTTCCAGTCCCTCATCTGGTAGAATTTTAAGAACTTTGTTTGAGATTTGGTCTGGGCCTGGGGCTTTATCCCTTGTTGTTTTTAAGGCTTTTTTTATTTCTTCAATGGTAATTTCCTCAGACATTTTAAGTTCTCCTTCTTGTTGAGAAATGTTGACTGTGTCGACCGTTTTTTCTGTATTGTCACTGTTAGAGAAATGTCTCGCAAATAGATTTGCCTGTTCTTGAATATCTGTTACCTTGGTTCCATTGATTTCTATTGTTAGGTTGTTGTTTGTGTATTCCTTTTCTAGATTTTTTTTAATTCTGTTAACTGTATTGTAAAGCTCTTGGCGGTTGTTTATTTTATAATTTTGTTTTCTCCAGTATTCTCTTCTTGCTTTTTTGATATGGTGTTTGAGTACGGCGTTAGCTTTCTTGTAGCTAATCCAGTCCTCCAAAGAGGAGGATCTTTTTGCTTTGTTTCTCTTCCTATCTCTGTCTGTTTTTAATTTTGCGCATTTTGGGTTCCACCAAAAGTTGTTGTTCATTATTTTGTAACTTATGCTGACAGAATGTTGTCTGATCGTATTTTTGGTTATGTGGTTGTATTGAGTGTCTATGGAATGGAGGACCATTTTTGAATGCTATTTTGGCTTTTTTTACTATATTTATTGCCGGTTCATAAACGTTATTGTCAGTTTTTATTTCTTTTTCTCTGCTACTTGCAGATTCAACATTCTCTACTTTCCTTTTGGTCGAGTTTTTCATGTTGAACTCTCATAATAATAGAAAAACGGGACTTACCGAATGTGATTCTAATAAGAAATAAATCAGTAGAGTTACCTCCTCACGTTTCGAACGTGCAGACAAAAATATAACACCTCCGTACGCAACCTTATACAGGTTCCTCCTTTCCAATGCCACGCACAGCCGTCAACCGACCATCTCGCGAACCGAAGCTCTCAACTAATACAGTTAGAGGATTGTTTTGAGTTTTAAATCTAATGTAAATCTTTTTTAATGTTTTGGCGAATAGTTTTAGATTCCAGAGAAACTTTAATAGGTGGTTTTTTTTTTTTTTTTTTGAAAAGATGTGTATGCATTTTAGTTAAAGACAAATAAACATTTCACATCAGAAGGGGGGGGGGCAGATTTTTTTTTATTAAATTGAACGAAGTGCATATTGTATGAATACATGACTCAACACATGAACCACATTACTCACTACAAACAAGCACCAGAGTAATGTCAGCAAGGGATATGACCACCATGTGACATCATTCCAATGGTATTGTTATTCCCAAGTTATTATATTATTAAGGTCTATGGTAATTAAGTTATTAGTTGGTTCAGAAAGTTTTTTTTTTTTATCCATTTCTTTACTAAATTTAAAAGTTACTCTGAACTTGTGTTGTTTTTTCATTAAGTCTAAAGTAGAATGTAGTATATGAATCAAATCTTTTAATAGAGTAAATGCTGCCCTAAATATCAATGCGATTTGCATTTTGTCTTTTTTTTTTAATTATTTTTTATAGCAATGAAATTATGTTATAAATAATGGGAAAAGCTTTATTTATAGACCAAATGACCACATTATTTTCAATAAATAAGTTAATAAATAGCAGTAATACTAATGGGCATAAAAATTTTGGAATATTTATTGTTCCTCTACTAAATCATTTGTCATTGCAACATTGATTAGAGCAAGTTTCTTTATCAACGCATTTTAATTTTTATTCTAATGCCTTTGTACTGTGGGTATGTTTTAGAGTAAAGAATGTTAAAATATAAATTTCAAACAAAAAGTATAGAATGAAAAATTTAAGAGGATGGATTATTATTTGTAAGTCCTTTTAGTTGAATAGGTAAACAACATATATTAATGTTACTACACATTGGCATAAACTAGGGGGGCAAATGCCCCCTACTTTTTTTGAGTCATGGGCAGAGTTATTATTTTGCCCCCCTCCCCCCCTAGTTTTCAAGCAAATGATTTTTTAAAATTGTTTGTCAAATGATCTATACCTTATTTTCAAACGATAATAAAATGTAATTCGCATATTACCAATGCAATTGTTATGAATTATATGCGAAAGTTGTATCCTTGTCTTCAACCACCAATTAGTAATTTCAACCTATAGTTTATCTGTTATTAAACTCAGGGTCGGATTTAGGGGAGGGCAGGCGGGGCTACTGCCCCTGGGCCTCCACAACAAAGGAGCCCCCCCACAATAAAATTTTTACAAAATATCCCAACTTTCAAGGGTCAAAAAAATCGAAAATATCGGATATGTACATATATATCAAAATATTTGGATATATATCAAAGTATCCGATATTTTCGAAAATGTGATGATCTTTTTGAACCCTGATTAAGGGCCTCCACCCCTTTCGTTGCCCCGAGGTCTCCACACTTCCAAATCCGGCCCTGATTAAACTGCACCACAGCAGCGCAATCTGAAACTCAGAAGAGGCCTGTGTACCTGATCCTAAAGTGATGATGAACCTCCCCCCCCCCCCAATCAGGCATGTAATCCTAGATTACTAAACTTAGGTATTAAACGAGGATTACATGCCCAAAAGTGTTTTCGAAAAAGAGCCGACATTTTGCATTTCCAAAGTTTTTCTTAATGTGAAATTTACTTTTAATTCTTTAACTGGCGCTGACATGAATGAACAACCAACCATGTAATAGACGGGTCAAAATAGAACAGTGGCGCAACCAGAAAGGGGGCCCACAGCCTCCCCCAGAACGCTGAGTTGAATATTTTTCAAAACCATTATTATTGGTGAGAAGAAAAGAACACGTCTTTGGAAAACAAATTGATTTTTAGACATTAATAGTAATGTTAGGGGAAGATCTTAATTTCTTTTAAAAATATATCTTTGAATTAAAAATATTTAAAAAAAAATAGCTTATTGATCAGCTATTCCCCCCCCCCTATTTCTTCTCTTTTTTTCCAGTTTGTCTGAAAATAAGAAAGTGTTCAAAATACTGCTCCTCCGAAGCCCCCCTCCTCCCCCCTCACACACCGGAAGCATTTTTAAGCATCTAAAATTTCATTTTCAGGTCTTCCAATTTCGCAAATTTTCCAGGGGAAAGTCCCCAATTACCGAACAAAATCTAAAATCGCTTAAAATTGCGTTTTGTAGCTTTAATTTCGAAAAATTCCTGACCTAATATTACAAAATATGGCCTTTACAATCGCGTTTTTAAGACTTGAATTTCAGAAAATATTCGGCAAGGGTGCCTATGCAATCTTTCTCCACCATCATAAGCAATTAGGTTTTTTAAACTACACTTACAAAAAATTTAAGTCAAATAGCCCCTGAATATAAAACATTGCTTTAGTTTTAAGCACCATAATTTTGAAAACTTTATCAGGGAAGAGCTTCAGAACCTCCTTCCCATAAAATGTTCAACATTTGTTTAAAATTGTGTTTTTGAAACTTCAATATCGAAAGCAGGGGAGAAGAGGAATTGAATTCAACTTATTAAAAAAATTCAATCGGGGATGACCCTTAAGCTCCATCCATTACCCTAACGCCAATAAATATGGTCTATAATCACGTTTTTAAAGCTTCAATTTCTAGAAATTCCACTGTGATCCCTCTACCTTTTGTTCCCCTAACATCAACGAAGAAAGTCTAAAATTGCGTTTTTAAAGCTACAAGTTTCAAAATTTTTCTGGACCCCCCTTTGCTGTCAGATCAAAAGTTTTCTTTTCTTTCTCGATGTGCCCTCCCCCTCATTAAAATCTTTTTTCTGTTTGTGTTACTGAAATAGAATATTACTTTAGTTCACGGCATAGGTCACTGATAACAGGGTGTGTACACTATACAGATTCTTCATTCCTGGGATCCTGGAAAACAACATCGGAAGAAAGAAAAATCATTTCCAAAGTAGTACAGTCAGCCCTCGTTTATCACGGTTAATTTGTTCCAGGCTTTACCGCGATAACTGAATTTCCGCGAAGTAGGATTCTGTATTTATTACCTGAATATTTTTCTAACTAGAGCGCATTAACTTACTTAGGACAATTTAAATAGGTTTTTAACATAATTAGAGGCCCCTAGACATGAAACAGCACCCTAAGCCACCATTACATTTGTATCACTTAATATATTGCACAAAATATGAGAAAATGAGATATATTAGATGTAATAGATATCACATAGTTCTCTCCTTATTGGGAAATAAATCTACATACACACGTGCAGTTCTTAAACACTACTATTAATCTATGAAAATAGCTTAACTTGTTCGATGAAAAATTAATTACCAGTTGGGGATCATATGTGTCCCCGTTCTTCTTCTACATTTATCCTCATTAAAGGTATTGTGCATACAACTTAAAAAGCTAGTACATTGTTGAACACCATTTACAGATATATTTATCCCCTGGTGATTTATACTTTCCAGTTATAGTGTTTAATGGTTAAAATGAAATAGGGATTCCTACACTTTCTTCGGCGATTTTATACCTCCACTTCCTCAACTAGTACAACTACAGCCCCTCAGAAGAGCTTACCTTACTTGGAAGACATACTTCGTTATTCTTTTGTAGGAAAAAGTTTACACGAGTGCATAAAAAAGGCTCATTACTATATTTGGGAAAAAAATGAAAAAACCGTGATGTAGTGAAGTAGCGAGGGACGACTGTACTTAGAATTTCTTGAGCTTTATATAGTCCATGGAATTATTCGCGAATTAAAACCAACGCAACTCAGAAAAAGAAATTTGTACTTTAGGATTACAAAACCTAAGCACAACTTTTGGCACCATTGACTGTGAAAACTATGAACACGACAACAAAAGAGAGTCAGCATATTTTTTTGAAACTTCTCCGGATGTATGTACGCATTACTCTCTAACTTGGTTCTGATGTTTAAAGTGAATAACATGCATTGCATTCAATGTTATTATGATTCCTTAATTTTATTCATTTATTTTTTGAAAAAGTATTTTTTTTTCATTATTTTATTTGGATGGCAGAATATGAACCAAATAAATTTCCCTTGAAAAATTTCTTTTGTCCCCCCCCCCCCCTTCACGTGGTCAAGTTATGCCTCTGTTACTACACTTAAATTGATATATATAAGCCCATAGCGTTTGCAGTTGTTTCTCACTTACCTAAAATAATTATAATGATCTTGAAAGAATTTTCATTTTGTCTGAATTCTGTTGTCCAACTGCTATTATACATAAAGGCTGCTCTTGCTAAGAAAAAAAAAACTTTGTTTCCTGCAATCCTGCAAATATTTATTTTGTTTATTTTCTCCCACTAATTTAAGTAAATATTTGATGCCATTATTGAGATAATCATCAGGGGTATGAAAAAGTGATTCATTATTCAAATAAAGCTTATGTTGTTCTCAAATTCTAGATTTATGGTGAGCTGAAATCAAAAGAAGTTACCAACATGTTCAAAACTGCTGTTTCTAAAAGAGAAAATTTAGAAACACTTGGAGGGATGTCAGAAGCATCTAGTGAAGGTACTACACATTCTGTAAGACATGAAGAGCAGGTTGCATTTTCTGATTGGATAAATACGTATGTTCATTTTCTTCAACATTAATTCTTAAAAATTTACCTTCAAATGTGCCAACTTTGTGCCATTTTTTATGATTTTAAACCACATCTTGAATATTATTTGAGAAAAAGTGATTGCAATTTTATCCAATATGACTATGAATCTCAAAAAGGTATTGCCATGGCTGAAAAAAATCCAAGTCAGGGATCCAGGGTTTTTGCAGGGGAAATCCAAAGAATTATTTCGTATGACACAATGATGTGTATGTGAGTGCATCAAACTTGGTGCCACTACCTATTTCTTGCTCAAAATGTATATTCACCTTAGCGCAATGTTGTCTTTCTTAAATGTCCATGAGTGAAATCTACAAAAAATCGTTATTTTTGCATTTATTTATATCTACTTTTTCCTCAAACTTTGAGCTGAAATATTTTTTTCCTTGAGTATGAATCTTTTTGTTTAGACTTTTTTAATAAAAATAATAAAAAGTCACCAGAAACTTAATAGCACTTATTTTAAACTTTTGAGCACCATATCTTTAAAAAATGGATACATTTTAGAGGATTTAAAAAAAAAAAAAAAGATTTGGAATTCCCCAAATATAAGTGTCAGTCAAAGACGCTGAAAATTCTTTTAAAAAAGTACAGATATCATCATGATTTGATATTAGTTAGAAATAAATTTTCCCAGATTTTTCTGCCAGTGACTTCATTGGTCCTTTTAACTAGTTCTCTTTCAGTAGCAAACAAAGTCAGTGGGATTCAACCACATTCAAATTTTTTTCCCACTGCAGAGTTCTTCAAGTTCCTTAGCATTGGGCTACACTTGTTTGTGGTTTAACTTTGAAATAGTACCGTTTCAAAGCTGTAAAAGCTGGGGGCACCAAGTTGTATTTTGTTTTTCTTATCTGAAGATAACACTTAAGGGTGCTCTTCACTGAGAGTCTGAAAGCTTGAGATCCAATGTTAACCTATGGAGAAAGTTGGATGGTTTTTTTAAAATTCCTTTGAAGTTTTCGGGTCAGGTTTTTTTTTCCGAGTACTTTTTAAGCATATGTCTGTGTCTTTTGGTTTTCACTTTTTTGATGTGTCCATTCTCCGATTTTTAAAATTCGAGAAAAAATGAACTTCTTCGAAAACGAGGTACTGTTAGACATTTTGCTCTGTAAAAAATCTGCAAATCGTGATATTGAAATTTTAAGATCGTCAAAACATGCAAAACATTTCCAGCTCTCTTTTGAGATTTTGTTTTAAATAATGCGACCATTTTTAAAAAAAAATATCAGGGTTTCAACTATTGAAAATATTTCCAAAAAATGTTCACTATTTGCATTTGGCCCGCCTCCCATAGTAACCTTCCTTTTTTGAGGGTGAGCGCTAATGGAGTGCAATATTTATTACCCTCTCATTAGCTCCTCTCAATGACCTTCGCTGGACGTTCCTTCTTCTCTACTCTTTTCCTAAGGCTTTCTTGAAGAATAAGTGCTTTTGAAAGTGAATCCATGCAGATGCGTGCTATTAGCTGTTAAATTAGTAACATCTGCACTTTTCAATTTGTGTTTTGAAAAGAAATAGTATTGAAATGGGTATTTATGAGTCAAATTGTTTATTAACAATATAATGAACATTGTTAGAATGCTGTCGAATGCGAAAAGTTGACATTTAATTCCCCTCCAGTAGAAAAATATTTTTATATGTAGATTAAATCGTAGTCCAGATACTTACTAGGTATTTTGCATTGTTTCATATGTGGTTTATGTTACTACAAATGTACACACATAAAGTGCTTTCCACAGCTCAGCAAACGTTTTTGAAAGTTATTTGTCTTTAAGAGCCAGACTCTTCAAATTTCTTTGGAAGGTATATACATATTGAACATGTAATTCATAATATACAGTGAAATCCAGTTACATCGAACTTCAGAATCGGGACTAGAAACGAGTATTTCGTTGTATTAGTATTCGTTGTAATAGGATTTTACTGTATTTCTCTTTGAAAAACTTCCTAAGGAGGAAACTGATACATAATGTGACCCCAAATAGAATCATGAAGCGTTTCTTATGGGGTCGCAACATTACTCCTACTTTTAAGACATGTATGATATTACACAGTTTTAAAAACATTACGTGAGAAACAAAATAGCATAATTTTTATTTTCCAGCACAGCAATGTGAATTGTGGTTAATTTTATTTTTATTCAAGACTATTTCCTTGCTTACATTCTGTGTCACAATCCCTGCGTTTTACCTCCAATTTTTATTTATTGCCAGAAACAATGAAAAAAAAAAAATAGTAATTATAAAGTTAAAATACTTCTGTTTTTTAATTAGCTGTTTTAGAATTAACTTAAATATAACGTTATTGTGGTTAACTGAGGATTTGGAATGTTTTAATCAAGAAATCGTGTACTTGTGTTAAAAATACTTCTGAATTAAAATATTTGACTGAAAATTTGGAAGGTCGGTTTTAACTTTTCCTTTCTAATGTACAGTATTTTTTAAATGTACCTATGTATAGTATAGATACTTAATAGATGAGATCTGGAACCGTATTAATGGAGAAAAAAATTGTCATTTCAAAAATGAATTTTAGTGTGAATGGGAATAAATTAATATCGCAAGCAGGATTGCAAAATAGTAATGTAAAATGCTGTGCCTTTTACATTGAGTTGTATTTTCCTTTTACTTATGTAGTCAAGTGGGAAAGAATTAGAATTTCTTTGGAAGGGTCCCTAAAAAGCTGTGGTTTCATTTCGCCGTCAGCTATAACTTCTTCAACTGCTCTGCACAGCTGGGGGAATGTCCGATCTGTCCCCCTGCAAAATGTGACAGGTCACATGATATACACATTGATCAGCCACCGTTCATTCTATTGGTTGTTGAAGTGTCAATCATTTCATTGATGAACGCTGCCCTCGTTTAATGAAAAAGACCATTTTCAACAAAGATCGTTTTCCTTTCTCGCTGAAGAGCAGCCTTAAGCAGAACAAATTGTGCAATTGCCAGTTCAGGTTAACCTTTGATACCATAGAAACACAATATTTAACCTTCCAGGAATTTAAATATGTGGAAATTGTTGTTTCACGCGAGACTCTCACGACAATGTAGAAACAATGTATAACACTAAATTCATCTGCATTCATTCTGCATGCTAGTACTGCAATATTAAATGTTTTCAAAGCCTTATTTGCATTTCAACAGCTATTACATAGCCGTAAATTTTAAAGAGATTTGACTGGGAGGGGACATAGGTGGTTGCTGCCAAAAAGTTGGTACACTTGATCGTACATAGGGTGGTTCAAAAATACATGCAAAAAAAAAATTCTCCTAGGTACCAGAACACCCCTCAATATTTTTAGACTTGTGGGTAGCAGTATACTGGAAGAATTTTGGCTTCCTACTTCAACTGAAAGAGGGTGCTCAATCCCCTTCCCCCAACTTCAATAGTATGGGGAGGGGGTTAAAAAATACTTTGAACTGAAAAAGCAATGCTACATATTATTATATACACTAGAAATATGCATATACATTGCAATAAAACAATTACTTACAAAAAATAGCTGGAGAAATTGATTATTTCTCAATTTGTGGCATTTTCTATGATACGGCTAATGTTAAATTAAGGGGTCATTGAGCACCATCTTAAAATTTGAGTAAGAAGCTAAAACTTTACAGCATAAAGTGTAAAAAAAAATAGGGGGTGTCCTGGACTCGAGCCGAAAAAAAGTTTTTTTGAACCACCCTACTGTATAAACTTAAATACTTTAATGAATTCTTTTTTATTTCTTTCTCTGAACCAGAATGAATATTTGTTATCTATGTATTGAATGTCATGATATGTATGAAAAAAGGTAGAAGTGGTGATAATACAGAATGTGTGACAATTCCCATGGGGTTTTGGAAGTTGATTAAAACAGACATACTGCCAATACAGGAGCGACATTGACTTTACTGGAGAAAGAAACTCTACAAGTTTTGTTTCAAAAATGCAATATATGAACCTTTCATGGTGTGGCACATATCAAAAATAAAATCTCAATTTTATTTTATTCGCTGTAACATGTCATGGTACCAAATGCGGCCAAATCCTTTGTCATTAAATCTTGTGAACCACATCGCATAGGGAGCATGAACGCGTGATCTTTGATGTAACCTTATTAAAAAATCTTATGGATTTTCACAAAAAATTGATCACTCAAATTTCAATATAAATGTCCTTTTTTATTGCTTCTAAAGTAATTTTGACTACTTTTTTTTCACCATATCTGTACGTATCTATAAGTAAATTTGTAGGCAACCAAAAATTGCATTTTGACTCCCTGAATTCATTTCAACGAGCTTAAAACAAAAATTGTTATTCTTATATGTTAAAATTTTATGTGTGCAACTCAAACTGTGTCAAATTTCGGAACTCTGGCCTCCCTCTTTGACTGCAATTGAAAGTTCCAAAAGTAGTTTTGGATTGTTTACTTTTTTTTTTTTTGTAAACCAATGTTGATTGTCAGCCATTTTTAGTATCAAGTTATCTCCAAAACATATCTTAATCAAACTTTAGTTGTTAGTATTTCATATGATTTGGCTACTGTTATTGACACTTACCTCTCAATATGTGTTTATTACTTTATTGTATGTAGCTAATTAACCCTTTCTGACCCGGTGGTCACGAAAAAGGACTCCACAACCACAAAAACCACAAAAATTGCTGCAGAGGTAGTATTTTTTCCTCTTTAACGATCATTGGTGTTAGCATTACAAAAATGGCTTTTTCTGATGATTCACATCTCTCCAATTTTTTAACTCAATAATATGATTCTTCGTAAAATTTAAAAATTTTCAATTTGCTCTGAAACAGTCAACCATTTTTCTTCCTTTTCCCTAAGATATTCAATTACATTAACTTCACTCAGATTTAATTTTATTTTTGCATGGATGAATGCATTTTTCCTGCGGTAGGTGGATAGTGTCAACAAATGGGGACATTGGGAATATTTTTTCTTTTTTTTTTTTAAGTAAGGAATTAATTGTAGAATTTTTATCTAGATGATCAATTACACCCATTCATAGTTTTTCTGTATACTTCAAAAAATTAAATGACCCATGCTGGAAAGAGTTAAGGAAGTTTTGCAATAGGAAAAGTTTTTGATTTTCAATACATATCATATTTTTAGCTATTTAAAATGTTACTTAAATGTCAATAAAGCACCCCTAATGTACCCGATCCTTGTACGTTCCAAAACTTAGATTTTCAAAAAGGGCAAGGCAATTTTCTCAAGTCTTCCAACTGTGACCTATTATGCTAAAGCTATGATTACTACTTTTATTCTTGGTTGTACATTCTAAAACATTTGGAAGTCTTGTGGTAAGAATGGATCTTTCATTCAACTTTGACAAGAGGCTAAGTCTGAAAATGTTTTGATTGTTTTCTTTGTCAGTAAACTAACTAGCACTCGAAGAAAGTAGTTTGATATTTTTGGATTTTAATCACATAAATTATTAAATTATTAAGACAAGATTTGTGGAATTAGTTTCTTTGTTATTTCTTGATTGTGTAGTTTGAATACTTGAACTTTTTTTCTGAACTAAACATAATTTTCTTCCAGAAATTTAGGGAGAGATCCAGATTTAAAGCACCTATTGCCTATTGATAGTGATGGTAAAAGTCTTTATGATAAAGTGAAAGATGGTATACTCTTATGGTAAGGTTATTTCTGCTGCAATTGCAATGAAACTTTTTTTTTAAATTAATCACTGAATTTGTTGAATTTTGTTTTATTTTAAGCTTAATTTTCTATGAGTTGAAGGTGTCATAATAGAAGAGTAATAATAACTATTTAAAGAAATGTTTTCATACCTCCCTCCTTGTTTTATGAATAATGGCTGTAAATTAATTTGTTTTGTCTACTTTTTTTGGACTTTGAAATAAGTGGCTCATTATTTGTAAGTAAGCTTTGCTGTGAAAGTCATGTTTATTTTCATAGTGTACACTCTCTCAGGCTTAAAGATGGTACCATAAATGAGCCGCTCAGAAGCCAATGCGGTTAAGTCAATTTTTTGATATTTTCTGATTTTTGGAAATTTTGATGAAATAAATAATAATCTTCTTAGTTATTAAAGGATTTACTCGTTGGTTACTTTTTTCTAGGTTATACAGCCCTTTTTTTAATAGCTTCCAAAATTATTGTATAATAATTTCAGAAGCCATTGTGAATAAGTCCACCTTTTATCAATATTTTTTTACATAAACTTTGAAATAAAAATTAAATTCTTCTTCTTCTTTCGATATTTGTTGGCAATACTGAAAAACAAGAAATTCATGGTAACTGTAACCGTTACCTGCTAATTAGAATTGTTTGAGTTTTATGCATGTGCGTCAGAACACAAAAATATTACGTTGAAGTGTTTGAGAGAATTATTGTGTCATCAAAAACATAAAATAATTTTTTTTTAATAACTGTAAAAACTCTGACTTTTTAAAATAATAAAAAAGATTTATTGTAAGGGTATAAAAACTAAAAATGTCAATGGAAATGGAATATAGTGAAAGTGATACGATATTTCATTCTAATTCAAGGAGAGTTAACTGTATTGATTCCGATACATTGTCAGATAACGAATATATAGACAATAATCAAAATAACGGAAATTTGGTAGAAAACGCAGCAGGAATCCTGCGAAATGGTCGAGAAATGTTGAGAAACAAAAAAGGATACAAGGTAAACAATATCAAAATAAAAATAAAAGAATACTTCCTGCAAAGAAATTTGATTATAAACCTTGTAACTGTTTACGACTTTGTAATCGCAAGATGACCTTTTATCAAAGAAAACAGGCGACGAAAATTTTTTACAAGCTTAATGATCATCATAAGCAAAATTTTTTTTAAGTGAGTTAATTAGAGTTCATGCTATCAAAAGAAAACGACCCAGGAATAACACCAAAGGACCAAGATCTCAGTTTTTTGAATATTTTATTAGACTTAACTCCCAAGATGTTGGTGTTTGCAAAAAATATTTAAGTTCAAACAGAATTTTGGCGAGGATGTTACCTTTCATGTAATTGATATTAAAAAAAATAAAATAAAATACAAAAATAGGTAGACCAGTACATTTTAAAAATATAACTCAACCTATGTTATATCCTAACGGCAGAACATTTTCAAAAGAAACAAAAAAAAACATCATGTGTTTATTTAAGTACATACCTCCAATTAAACACGACTTTTACAGGACATTAAAGACAACACATGGAGATCAAGATTTACTTTTAAATACCTCGGAAGAAGATGATGTTTGTTATGATGAATAAACATAAAACTTATGATAATAAATGTTATTTTATTATTTTTACCTAAATTTCTTATCTTTTTCAGCTGCCAAAAGGTATAAGTCCTAAAATTTTTAAGATGCTGTCATTATTTCAATAAATACTTACGTTTTTATTAACACATCCTGTACATATCTTGTTTTTTTGCAGAGTTTATACCTTGAAAAAAGACTTTATACACTTTTCTAATTAAATTAATAAGCCAAGAATTTTAAAAACTAATGTATCAAAAAACATTAATTTTCTCAATTTTTGTGTTTTGGACTTAACCGCATTGGCTTCTGAGCGGCTCAAATGCGGGCTACTTTGGCCCATATTTTGGAAATTTTCTCCTTTTTTCTCAATTTTGTAACTATTCATATTTCCAAGCTGTGGAAACGTTTTTTACTCATCTAGAGTTATCTTAGTTTAGTTTTTAAAGACTGATCACTTTCTTTCAAAGTGTTATTACCATTTTTAATTGTTTTTTATTTGGGCCAATGTTACCCTTACATTTGGGTTACTTTGGCCCTGAGTAGTTTTCCCCATTTAAAACCATTGTAGAATTAACTATAACCAAATAAAGACGTGTGCTCATGGGGAGAACTATTTATTTGAAAGAAAAATACATTTTGCAAGAAGTTTGAGCCATAAATATTTGTTTTAAGGAAAATTAAGTTTTTTTAAAAATGTGTGTGCATACCTAGTTATTGGTTCAGAAATTACTGCCAGAGAGCAGTCCTCTTTTCATCATTTTTGAGGTTTTAATAATTTCCTTAAGATAATACCATTCGTAAAACAAAGGGTCTTAAACTTTTGGTCACTTCCAAAACGTTTTGGTCCGTTTCATTTGCTCTCAACATTAGCTCTGTTGCTGCCCGCCTTGTCTAGGGGTCAGAGGAGTCTGACTGCGATGAGGTGGTCCCGGGTTCGAATCCCAGCTCGAGCATGGATGTATTTTCTCTCTCCTGTCCTTGTCCTTCCTTTGTGTGAATGTGTTGTTATGCTGTGAATGGTTGCCTACCCTATAAACAATTCCCTATGGCATGTGTGTACTGTGGAAATTGGACTTCACACCAAATTACAGTACAGTTGGAAAAGTGAAGCAACGCACCCCAAATTGCTAGCCTAGCTGGCACAAGACAACAACAACAACATTAGCTCCGTTTTCTCTCGCCTAAACAGCTATCCCTGGAAACCTGAGCTCATTCCATTATATAATAACAAAATTCCGTAAACTTTCCAACAAGTTAAAAAAAATTGTAACAAGTAGATGCAACTAGGCCAATGTTTTCTAAAAACTATGTGTTGCTCTTTGTGGAGAGCTATTCAGAAGTGTTGCTCCTTGGGGAGAACTACCAAACTGCTTGGTATACAATACTGAGTTCTTGAAGCTGCTCTCTTACAGATTCTGTCAAAATATGTTCAAAAATTGCTTCCTGCGTTTTTACAGAGAAAGTTGAATCTTTTTCTCAGTTTGGGCCAAAGAAGAACCTTAGGGCCAAAGTTGCCCGCATTTACGGCATGCCAATTAGAACAAGTGTTCAGTTGTGAAAAATAAATTTTCATGAACTTTTTCATCATTGTTTTTATTGTTATCTTATTCTGAAAACTGTAGAATATTTTTGTGTATTTGCCTAACTAGTTGTTCAATTTCATTTTTTGCTCTCACACTTTTGTTGTTCAAATTTTCTTTTCTTTTTTTTCCAGCAAAATCATTAATCATTCATGTCCAGATACAATAGATGAGCGGGTCATTAATAAAAAAAATTTAACTGTATATACAAAGCATGAAAATTTAACCTTAGCCTTAAATTCATCTCAAGCGATTGGATGCAATGTAATTAACATTGATGCACATGACCTGGCAAAAGGAAAGCCACATTTAGTGTTAGGACTTCTGTGGCAAATTATACGAGTGAGTAATATTCCTTCTAATAATTTAAACATTTATCAATGCTTGTTTTTTTTTTTTTTTAAATTTAAATATAGTTTGTTCAAGGTATTGCTTGGTTTAACTTATGTGCAAATAACAAGGATTTTTAATGGAAGCAATCTAAAAAGTATGTGTCACTTAATGTATGTTTCTTCTAATTTTCCATCTTTTTTTGGCGATATTTTCTTATTTCTGCTCATTTTACTTTAGTTTTTAACATTTTTGAAAAGCATTTTATTGCTTTTGTATCAATGGAGCTGCATCTATGTTCACCCTTTTCTGCTTCTTTAAAATTAGTAAAATACTCTTCCCTATGAATTTGCATTCCTCTTTCCTATTATAAATGTAGGTACAGTAAACTCCTGATTATCTCAGTGTGGTTCATCCCTGATCTTTCACACTTTGAGTTTTTTTTTTTTTTTTTTTAATTTCGGCTGTGATTAACTAAATGTAGATAAATGCATTCATTTTAACTTAACAAAACCCAAAGGTTGGTTCCAAAAAACCTTTTTTGGGCTAGAGTTCAGGCCATCCCCTGTTTTTTAATAGTTTACTATTTAGATGATTTGTAAAAGTTTTAGCTTCTTGCTCAAGTTTTAAGAGAGTGCTCAATGACCCCCATAAATTAATAACTTTAGTCATAGTATTGGAAATGCCATTATTAATTTCGAGTTAAGAAATATTTAAATTTTTCTCAGCAGTTTTTTTTTTTAGAAATTTATTCTGTTATATTATATATATTAATAAAATGTTTTATAATAAACAACATTTTATCTCATAATTATTTATGTAATGAATTGAAATATCAATAACAAAATTGAAACAAGGGTTCTCTCTCTTCTATCATCTTACTACCAACTGAAAATAATTTTAAGGAAATGATTTAATTTTTCATAATAATATTTGTTTTAAATAGTTATATTATTATATGTTTTCAAATTCTACGTCTGGCAACAAATATCTCTATTTTAAAATTTTACCAAATTTCCATATGTCTGTTCCTAACCTATGGCAAGACCATGGATATTAACTATTTTGTTGCAGGAGTATCAAAATTCAAGTTTAAATATTGTGTATCTACACTATGTTACTAAATTAAGAAACTGAGTTTTACACCTCATGTCACTGGTGCCTGAAATAGAAAAAAAAATCTTGGAAGGACTATGCAGAATCAATAAGATTCATTAGAGTGCATCTTGAATTTCCCCTTTTTCTCCCTAGTGGCAAAAAAAAAATATGTTGGAACCC
Organism: Uloborus diversus; assembly: GCF_026930045.1. NCBI lineage: Eukaryota > Metazoa > Arthropoda > Arachnida > Araneae > Uloboridae > Uloborus > Uloborus diversus. Next base: position 119,004,580 of record NC_072733.1, read on the forward strand.
TGTGAATGTTAAAAATGCTTACTAAGATTATATTGCTGCTTTGTAACACATGCCAGTATTATTAATACTTCAGATGAGTTTGAGCAGCATTGCATTTTATCTCTTTTCTTGCAAATAGCGAAAAAGTTTAGCTTTTTTGTGCTACTGTGAGATTTCTCAGTTTATCAACTTATATAATTAACATTAAGGTGTTATGTTTCAATATGTATTAAAAATTTAAAATATTTTAAATTTTTTGAAATATTTTAGATTGGATTATTTAATCAAATAACATTAGAACATTGCCCTGGATTGGTGCAGTTAGTTAACCCTGGTGAAGAAATGTCTGATCTTATGAAGTTATCTCCTGAGAATATACTTCTGAGGTGGGTAAATTACCACTTAGAAAGAGCTGGAACAAACAGACGAATCTCAAACTTTACAAATGATATCAAGGTAAGTTAAAAACAATGAATGCATTACTATAATATTTAAAAAATATTGTACTGATAAAAAAAAGTCATGCAAAGGGAGTTATTTGCAGTAATACAAGCACAAAAGTATCCATGTTATTTTCTCAACTAATACATTTTCTCTTACTAAATGCATAATACTACTGTCTTCCCTTCCAAAACATAACTTTTAAAAAGCTTTCACATATTTTAGTTAAATATGAAATGCACATTCAATTTTTATTCTTTCATTTTCTAGCAGACACCGAAGCGTTCCTATTTTTCCTACTTTTTAGAGCTCTCTCCTTATTTTCCTTTTTTTTCTTTTTTTTCCTACTTTTTCTTTCTTTAGTATAGCACTTCTAATTGTGCATTGATTCTTATTTTTACAATGCCGCACCAATAATTTTTTTCATGTTTCAATTTTGAAAAGCAAAAGAAGCAAGCAGATCCCGAGCTTTTCATTGACTGACTACATTAAGTTCTGAAACGAACGCCGCGATGGCGGCGACGTTTGCGTGTATAAAAGTTAAGTTTTCGTAAGTGACTTTTTTGCCATTGCGGCGTTTATGATCGACTTTTCTTTTTATTGCTCCGACTTCAGTCCTACTGTAAAAAAAGAAATAGATACTGGCACATTCTGATGCAATTATATATTATTTACCCGTCAATTAGAAGCTTTAATTAAAAGTAAACGGCGATTGTTCAAAAAATACGGAAAAAAACGAATTTTCTATTAGCCAATTTTTTGTATGATTACAAGTGAAATGGAGCCCTATTTAAACAGAAAGGCAACGTAAAACCTTAAAAGGAACATAAGGAAGCAAAAAATGAAAAACTTGTACACTGTACATATTTCATTGATGTTAGTCTTTACTAATACTAAAGCTCAAAGTCTGGATGTCTGTGACGCGCATAGCGCCTAGACCCTTCGGCCGATTTTTATGAAATTTGGCACAAAGTTAGTTTGTAAAATGAAGCACCTCGAAGCGATTTTTCGAAAATTCGATTTTGTTCTCTTTCTATTTCAATTTTAAGAACACTTTCCGGAACAAAATTATCATAAGATGGACAAGTAAATCACGAAATTATCATGACGTGGAATGGGAGAGCGAATGAACATAGCCAATTGGCGAGAAATTCGTCATCTGTTATTTGTAAATATACAAGGCGAACCGAATGACCTTTTAATTTTCAACTACAGGCAAAGCCATGCGGGTACCACTACTACAACATAAAAGCGACATATAACGGAAATTCGCAAAAACGGATCACTTCAAAAATAATTGTGGAAACTATTTTTTATCGTACATAAATATGATTATTGTTCATTCTAAATCATAAACATGATTATAAAATGTATAAAATTTCATTTTCTTTCCTTGCAAAGAGTGTATTTGCAAAAAAAAAAAAGCGGCAAAACCTGGATGGGCAAAACGTTCTAAATTTTTGGAGAAAAATCGGAAATCAATTTAAATGCGATATTTCCTTTTTATTTCTTCACATTTTTTTAAGTTGGGGGATAGAGCCACAAACAAATATGATTTTTTTTTCTTTTTAATGGATATTTTCTACTCTGATATATCATCAATATTGAGGAGTTGCTCATCATTTTTATATGCTGTGTTTATGACAATGTGACATTTCTGAGCATTTAAAATTTTTTTGAGACTGTTACACTTTTTAGGGTGCGGCAATTATACCAATGCGGCGTATCTGCTGTAAGTTATTGTACTTAGTGCGCCTGATCAAAGGGAGGGAGAAGAAAGAGATATATGCAGGCATTTGATGCCATATGCTCCCCCCTCACTCTCAATTTCGTGAACAATTTCCGAATGAATATTTTTGCTGTATGGTGAGGATTGAGAGAAACTACATGCCTTCTCTTTTATGCACAAAGAAACATTAGTAACTACCCTTTGTCTTTGATAAAAATGTTATGTTTACCATGCATGGATGTTTCCTTTTTTTTTTCGTGACAAAAATTTTGGAACAAGAAGGAGGTAAAAATCATCAAACCATTAAAACAATATTCATTTTTATTGCATGATGAAAATTAGAACTGGCCCGTCACTTGGAGCCCCCCCCCCCCCCCCGGAGGTGACTAGTGAAGGATGTATACTAAATGCAAATTTTATCTGAAAACAACAAAAACCGCGCAAACTTGTGTAGCTAAGCATTAATTTTCCAAAGCCTGGGAGGGGAGAAATTGACCCCCATAAATGACGTGCCTGAAACAAAAATGTGTGTTGAATGCTAAAAATACATAACATAGTACAAACCCTTTAGTTGACTTATTTCGTTATTTATTTAGTTTAATTATTTTATTATAAATTTTATGTCCCACATTTAATTTAGTTCTGCATTTTCAGTCTGTTTCCTTTTTTTTCAAATTCAAACATCTGCCTCTGTTAATCAAGAATGCATGTCAGCTGCTGATTACTTTTAACTAAAACTAAGTTAATATTTGTTTTGCTTTTGTATCATAGTTAATGATAACAGGAGCTGAAAGTGTTAGTATTTTTAAATCATAAATGGATGCTCTCGAAGGAATGTTTTTGTTTTTGACAAAACAAATCTTTAACAAATATGGTTTTATTGCACCAAAATAGGAGTTTCTTTCTTTCTTTTTTTTTTTTTTTTTTTTTTTTGCGATTGCTATGTTGCATTTTATTCTTTCACATTTAAAATTTTTTATTACTGTATTATTGAAAGGTGTTTCTTTGTTTGGATTTTATTTTCATATTTTTGTAATTAATATCTTTGTTTCCACCAGTTTATTTTTCATACTAATGATTGTCAGTTGTCTTGACGTGTGTGTAGTCCTATCTCTTCCTATTTTTTCCTACTTTTTAAAATTTTTGATTCCTTATTTCCTACTTTTTCCCCTCAAAAAACCACTTCAGGGTCTGTTCTAGCTTTTCTATGAAATTTAATAATGGTAAAAAATGAAATACAGTGAAGCACCGGTTATACCAGTGGCTCCCAACCTTTTTCACGTTGCGACCCCTTTTTCACCAACTAAACAACCCCCGACTCCCTATGTGTCTCCCATATATATTTTGCATACTACTGCGCATATTTTCCATAATACTGCCATGGGCTGGTAGATGGCAATATCTTCACAAATGAGTGTTCGAGATATTTAAAGAAATGTGTGTTGGATTCAACACTAACAAAAGGGAAACGTTGGAGTTAGACGTTTTTTTCACGCTTTTTTTCAGCGGAAACCAAAACCAAATAAGCAAACTTATACAATAAAGCTAACAAACAATAGATGACAAAAATGCCAAAAAAAAAAATGAAAACTTTGCAGTTACTGCCCTTTACCTGCCCATGACAGAATAACTCAAGATGCCTGAGATATTTTCTTGATGCTTAAAGGTTTTTTTCTGTACATTTCTACAGTAATTGCTTAAATAATAATTGAAAAAAGAGTCTATAATGTTAAACATACATTTAGACACTTTCAAAACTCTTGCGTCCCAGCAATGGCGAATGCAGAATTTGGTTTTTAGAGGATCTAGGATCATTAAAATCTAAAGTACTCTTAGTGTCCCCAACTTTTATTAAGGTGAATGAAGACAGTTTCTTTTAACAAGGTAGTTGCGAGTCCGCAAATTCAAAGGAGAGGGCCGCTAATTTCTTTTGAAATGTTACGAGAGAGAGGGGGGTGATTACTCGTGAGAAGTATATAACCGGAGAAAGGGAGTAAACAATCTGAATCTACAGAATCTGAATCGTAAGTCTAACATTCGCAAAGGTCCTCTGTGGGAAAATTTTCGAAACCATAGTTTTAGAAATGCAGTTTACACGATCTCTGGTGATGTTTGGGGACTTCTATGAACGCTTCAAGCTCGGAGAGTCTGCCTTTGAAATTTCTTGAAATTGAAGTCCTAAAAGTGAAGTTTCAGATGGTTTTAACAATAAGAGAGAGATGAGGAGGATCGGGGATGCACTCCAATTTTTTAGAAATTAAAATGACATGCCCTAAATAAACTTAGTTGTAAACCGTCTTTGTTGAAGTTAAGAGCAGAAAAGGCGTCCTTTCTGCGGAAAATGTTTAAATTTGATGCTTAAAATCTCAATTATAGCCCGTTTTATAAACGTTAGGGAAAATTTTTGGATTCGGAGCCTCTCCCCCGGAATTTTTTCGGAATTGAAGTTCGAAAAACAAAATATTAGACTAGTTTTAATAATGTGGTGGGAGAGAGGATTGAGGGAAATTTTTTTAATCCAAGAAATTTTTCGAAATTTCAATCCAAAAAATAGAATAGTTGGTTATCTTTGATGACAAGAGTAAATGTTCAGCAACCCTCACCTGCAACTTTTTTGAAATTTAATTCCAAAAAAAAAATAAACGAAATTTTATATGATCTTTAATTGTGTGAAGGAGAAAAAAAGGCTATCACCTGGAATTTTTAAGTAAATTTTTTCAAAATTTAAATCCTAAAAACCCATTTTTGGGAATTTTTGTTGAAGTTAGGGGATAGGTTGCGGTTTGGACTCTTCCTCGGAATATTTTAAAATGTAAGTCTTAAAACACAACTACAGGACAAGGATGAGAGTAAGGGTTTAGAGAATCTCTCACAAAAATTATTCCAAGCTGAAGTTCCCAAAACGAAATTTTAGACGATTTTAAATGATGATAGGGTGAAGGGGTGAATTCAGGACTCTTTCACAGAAATTTGAATGAGATTCAAGTCCCTTAACCAAAGTTTCAGATAATCTTGCAGAGCTAGATAATGTAGACGCACACGCCGTGCGCAGATACATCGCCTCGGAGTTGCATGTTGTCCAAAAATTGTAAAATTTATATTGGTATTATTTATTTAGATTGTAAAAATTATTACAAGTTAGTATATACACCCGCGCGCTCGGTGCATGTGTTCCCTGCTGTGCGGATACGTTCATGCATCTCACGAAAATCGTTCAAATTCTTACTTCTAATTTCTTTTAAACTGATATTATTCAATTAATTTGTAAAAGTTATAAATGGATAGTATATACCTAAGCGCTAAAAGTGGATACACTCGCTGCTGTGTGGATACATCGCGACATGCGTGTGCTGTGCGGCACTCGCACTTTACACTAGGTCAAGATTTACTAGCATTTTTGTTTTTCCTTCACTATTTCTTGGATGGTTCTTCCACTAATTTACTTTCCCCAGAATAGAGGAAAGATAATCAGCAATGTATTACTGGCTCGCAGCTTGGTTTTGTTTTTTAAACTCAAAAGTTAGAACTTTTTAATTCTTTTTTAATCCTATGCCCATCTGCGGCATTTCTGGCATTAATGGACAAGCAGCCCAATAAGATGAAGAAGTATAAAAATGTGAATAAAATTTAGCGTCCTCAGAATTATCATTTAAAAACTTTAAAATAATGGGGCACTTCCTGAATTGATCACCGGCGATCTCAAACTAACGACACAGAGGACAGCAGGGTCAATCCTCTCCAATTCTATGTAGATTGTTTTGCAAATGCGGTAGACGCCACTTAGTGTGATCACGGTTAATGTTATCATTTGCTTAATGTTATATATCGGAATCACGAAGTTTAGGATCACCTATATACTAACACATGTTAAAAAAGTCGGATATTGTAATATGAGTGTCTTCGTTTATTGTTATCACTTTTTCATAAACTTTAAAATTTTTCCCCGTTTTTGTTCATTAATTAACAGAAATACAATGACAAACCCTGACAAGACTAATTTTCTGTGTTGCATTTTGCGGCTTTCAATAGCAATGCAAAGTATTTCAAGAAAAAAAACAGGAAGTTCGTTCTCAGTGACCAAACTCCCTTTTATATGCTTTTTGTTTGCAGATAAAAAAATTCAGTCGCTGGACATGTTGCAGGCATGGTTGTAGGACCTCCTGGTTGCATGTGGTGAGCTCCTCCCACTTTGAGAAAATTAATGTAGCTTCCAGAAAAACAAATTCCCTTCTTTTAGTAAAGTAGAAGATGTTTTCTCCCTGTCCAGTTACCGTAAAAACTTCACTCTAAACGGTCAAACATTCTATCCGCGCAGAAAGAGCGCCATGATTTAACTGTCAGGGAGAAAATTGACATTTTAAAACGCTTCGAGAATTTACCCATGCCGATTCAAAGCAATGTTGCAACACAACTAAAATTTCTGCAATTACTTTGTACCTTCCTAAAGAACCAAGACGAGATTGAAAACAAAGCGAAGCTAAATGAAAATTTAAGCAACAAGCGAAACCATGTGGTAAATGAATCTGCTTTGAAACTGTGGCATACAAATGTCAGAGAAAAGGATGCACGAGTAAAGGGTCATATTTTATTTCACCTTAAACCTGTTTTTGTGCGGTAGATAGGGACCGCATAAAAAAATCTTGCTCAAAATTATCCTATTAAGCACTCTTTTTAGGATCAAGCCATACAGGTTTGACGGATGGGTGCGCTCGACCATTTTTTAATTTTTTTGAAACTTAAAACCTAAAAGCTGCATATGAAAGATGTTTAAAACCACTTTTTTTTCTTGAAACTGTACCTTTGATTTTTTAGAGGTCATCAAAAGTGGTTTTCGTAGTCAAAAATGGGACTTTTAGACCTTTGCATGTTGGCCAAAATCTATTTGAATTACATTTATGGCAGTTAATTTTACGCTTTGATGTTGAAGTACATAAGATAATAGTCTCACACACTGAGTTATGTAGCTGTAACTTAATAATTAAAATAATGGCAGCAGGCCAAAGTTCAAGGTCAAATGTATAAATTTTATTTATTTCAAAGGGTCATATCTCGCTTAGGGGATAAAAATACAAAGTGAAATATGGCAAAAACTAATCACTGGAATCACACTAATGAGAAAATCTAACTATAATTGTGTGTTTGTTTACCCTTTATAAAATACAGCCCCTCAAAGATCAGAAAATTGATAAAAATGACGTTTTTAGACCCCTGTAAACCAAAAGGAGATGGAATTAAAAATAAAATTTCTTGGCCAATTGAATATTCCATTCAAGTGCCATACATGTTATATACAGTCAATTCACGATCACTCAAAGTCCGTCAACTTGAATATTACTACAACTCGAAGTTTTTATGAAGTCCCGACCCCTTTGTCTTTAATTCCATGATAATTATTCTCAATATCTCAAAATTTACTTCCTTTAACTCGAAGCATTTTCAAAGATGACTCGAAATTTATTTCGAAAGAAAAAAAAAGAAAGAAGCAAGTGACTAAGAGAAAAATTAATTCACCTTCACTTGCAGTTCCTGCACAATAGACCTCTAAAGCAAGAATAGCACTTGTTGAGCCAATGTGCGATAAAGGAGTTACACATGCGGAAATGAGTTAGCTTGTTTTCAAGTTGTCAAGTCAACTGATTGTACCTTTATTCAAAAGCTGACCTAAGTCAAGATGCGTTCCCCTTCATTCTTTTGTTCTTAATTAGTTATTCTTCATTCTTTAGTTCTTCGTTTAGTTAATTAGTTCTTTTCTTAATATTAGTAAGCTTATGTAACTTACGAAGCTTTAGTTTGATCATTTGCTGATAAGTTCCTGAGAGACAGAGTGAGTTTTCTTTACTATTAAAGATGTCTAAAAAAGTTATCTGTCAATGATATTAAAAGAAAAAAAGAAATTTCTAAAGCCGTAGAATCCATGAATCTGAATTTAAAATGAATGAAGATATGTACCTTTCCGGAAGTAGAATCAGCTCTATTCAAGTAGTTCCAGCAGTATCGAAATCAAAACCATGCTTTTGATTTTTTCCTCTTAATATTTTTGATTTAACTGTGCATATTGTGCTTAAAAACTTTTAAGTCCTGTAATTTTATCTGTTATATGTACATATTAATTAAAATATTCCATGGTTTTTAATATTAAAATGTCGAAATCCGAAACTAGCAGTAGGTCGAACTTCCAATAAGTCGAAGTTTTTCGTCGATCCCTTTAGGTTCAAGTTATTGCAAATTGACTATATATTGTTTTGTGTATTTGGTTTGAAAAAAAGTTACAGGTCTTTCAAATTGAGTAATTTTGCTAGTTAATTCACACTAAAACAGAAATAAAAAGTGTTAAAACTTCATTGTACCTTCTTAAATTATGTATATTGTTCTTTAGATAATATGTTATACTGAAAAAAAATATTGTAAGTATAAAAATAACTATTTTAAATTTGATGACTTAGAAATATTTGGACATGAATGAGTAGTTCATACTTGATTGACAGCTTAAGTAGTTAATTTATGGATTACACTGATAATCTACACACACAAATTTTCAATACATGCTAACATACTCTCTGTACATTAACTTATGTAACTTGCCTAAACACATGCAAAAACATTATCTACATAGTTAAAAGGAAAAATGCGTTTTTCATTTCTTGCTTGAGTGTAGTTTCAAGAAAATGAACTCACACAGTAGTACTATAGTTCTGATGGTGACAGTATGTGACGTACTGAAATACTTTACTCAAATACATTGCAAAAATAGAAAAAACTTGGTTAATTTATGTAATCACGAAACGGATGTCAACTTGAGGGCTGAATCGCATTTCTATGCAATATCACATAGTAATGAACAATATAACAGAATCAGAGGAACTGTAAAAAGAATTGATACTAAGACTAGCTTGCAAAGAACTACTAGAAGTCACATTTTAATTCCTACAGAAAAGTATACCTTCAGCATTTTTGCTACTAAACATTACATGTATCCTTGTCAAGTATATTAAACTAGCTGCAAAAATACTGCAAGAAAGTTTTGACTCTGCAAATAAAATTCCCATTACAACATCTAATCACTGCTTTATGCCACCCTACTTAAATATTATCACAATAAAATTATTGTCCACTAGCTATAGATATGAAGAATAGTGTGTTACTAAAAAGACTATCAAAAGAAAATGCCCATTATTGTCAAAAAAGTTACCAAAATTAAAATGATTATTTTTATACCTACAATATGTTTTTTCAGTATAATATATTATTTAAAGAACAATATATGTAATTTAAGAAGGTACAATGAAGTTTTCACACTTTTTGTTTCTGTTTTAGTGTGTGAATTAACTAGCAAAATTACTCAATTTCAAAGACCTGTACCTTTTTTTTTTTTTTTTTTTTCAAATCAAATACACAAGACAATGTATATAACATGTATTATACTTGAATGGAATATTCAATTGGCCAAGAAATTTTGTTTTCAATTCCATCCCCTTTTGGTTTACAGGTGTCTAAAAATCTCATTTCTGTCATTTTTCCAATTTTCGAGGGGCTGTAATCTATAAAGGGTAAACAAACACACAGCAACAGTTACATATTCTTATTAGCATAGTTCCAGTGATTAGTTTTTGCTATATTTAATTTTGTGTTTCAGTCCCCTACGAGACTTATCCCCCTTTGAAATGAGTAAAATAATTTACATTTGACCTTAAACTTTAATCTGTTGCCATTATTTTAATTATTAAGTTACAGCCACATAACTCAGCATGTAACACTATCATATTATGCACTTTAACACCAAAGTGTAAAGTTAACTGCCATAAATGTAATTCAAATAGATTTTGGCCAAAATTCAAAGGTCTAAAAGTCCCCTTTTTGACTATGAAAACCACTTTTGATGACCGCTAAAAATTCAAAGGTCCAGTTTAGAGAAAAAATAAAGTGGTTTTAAACATCTTTCATATGCAGCTTTTAGGGATATGAGTTTCAGAAAAATTAAAGATGGTTGAGCGCACCCCTCCCTCAAACCTGTATGGATTGACCCCTATTACTATGTGTTTCAATTTTGCATATTTTAGTTTTCCCTTTTATGATTAAGATACAGTAGAGAACCAATTATCCAGGAAGTTCGGGACCATTGCTGTCCCGGATATCTGAATTTCCCGGTTTTCTGGATCGCTAAAAAGCGCTATTGGCCATTTGTTTATGAAACTTAAATTACTACAATAAATAGTAATAATACATATTAAAATAAGAAGAAAACAGTTCAGAAATGCTTATTATTGAAAGTTATCCATAAGACCTGAGACCCTCACATTCATTTTGAAAAGCGGAAAAAAACCCCACTTTTCCATGTTTTAAAACAAAAGAAAATGAAGGGAAGGGCTAGCAACACGTTTTTGAACATAAATGTGGGATTTTTCTACTATTGTGTATGAAAGAATGTTTTCTTGAACGCGCTTTTTAAAAAAAATTTCTTGTAAAGGTTTGGTGTTTGCGATTACGGTAGTTATTGATAACTATTGCTTTTGCATTCAGTTAATACCAATAGAAATTTGATTTATGAGTCTTGCGTTTAACAATTTCTAGATTCCACCATCAACTATCCAAAAAATTCGCAAATCTGGTTTTCAGTGTTTCCCGCGCTTTTCCGACTTCACTTACGCTCCAAACGGCTTTAATTAGAGACTATTCAATAAAATATTGCATTAGAATGTGACAATATTCATTTCTTTAGTATTCAGTTGGAATAAAACATGAAAATTTGAGTGTACTTTTTAATTCAAGAAAATATTTCGGAAATGTTGCCCTGCGTTAAGGATAACCGTCTGAAGTTCATTTTTGTAAACACTTTCCCAAATTATGGGTGAGTAATATGGTATTTTTTAAGAAACCGCTCATATTCTTTTAGGTATTTTAAAAAAATGCTTAGTTTTTCAAAACTTGCCAAAAATGCACGTTTTTTAAAAAAGGCGGGAAAATCGGCAAAAGGTTGCCAGTTTTCTGGTTTCCCGGTTTTTTGGTTCCCGTACAAAAGGTTCTGCACTGTATTTCCATTCTGCTAATTTTGAAAATTTTAATTTCAAACTGTGTTTATTTGAGTCATTGTAACTTTAATTTGTGTTTGCAAAATAAATGCTTCTTACCGTATTTTCCTGCCTATTATCCGCGGGCAGCCTATAATTCGCAGGTCCTAAAATCGGCCTGAAGAAAAAAAAAGCTTCGTATAGTCCGCGGATAATACGATGTAAAAAGATAAAATTTGAATTTAACATACCATTTGAGCAACTAAACTAAAAACGTGAAGAAGTAATTACTTTGAAAGCATAATCAAAATTAATCTGAAGTATAATCTAAAATATAATGATTTCTTCTTGAAATCTTGATTATAGTACGCTAATTACTTAAAAAACAAAGAGTCAAGTTAAAGGAGTAAATGGTCTAATCTTGTGCAAATCGCTACCAATTTCACTGTAATCTTGCTTATTTTACATGACCTGAATCGCCAAGAGAAATATTCAAGCAACGCAAAATAACCAACATACAGGCAGGAAGCGAAGAAGAACATGCATGCTTCAACATTAACAACATTCAGTTGGCGTACGGTCTCGATCGGTGAATCACTGTAAAAATATTTAGTTTCAATGCGTTAGTGTTAAGGGGGGGGAAAATCACAGATAATCCATGGCTGCGTATAATCCACACTGCATAAACTTTGCCTTTTTTAGCAGATAATCTGCGGATTATATGCAGGAAAATATGGTAATTGAATAAATCGTCATTTTGTGCGTCCTGGAATTTTTTTGGTTAATGTTATCAGTCGGTTATTGTTATAAAATTGAATTTGTCCCAAAGTGTTCACATTAAGCGGCGCCTACTGTAGATATGTACAGTGATTACATGAAAACAAGCCACTCCAACAGGCCGAGGCAGTGAATTGGGGATTTATTACTTTTATTGAGCAGTTGCCTGACTAAATGAAGAAATCATGGATTTTTCAGATAGTTAAAAACAATTTGTTTAATGTTATGCAGAGGAAGAGGAGAATCTGGTTGGGTCATAAGAGATCCGCCTTAGCAAGTTAATCTGCTTGCGCATTTCTAAAAATATCACTATGATTTGGAATTGGCAACACTTTCCCTTGTTTCTTTTAGTTCCAACAGTTTCATTCTACAGGAATGGACATGAGCATTTTCATTATACTTTGTATTTGTAAGTGACAAAATAGCTGCTCGTGAATCAATTAGAAACAATTTTGCGTTTGGGACTGTTTAATCAGTTGCAAATGGATATAGCGACTATCTCTCCATCAAAATTGTCACAATGATTCCTAACCAGACCACTGACACTGAAAGTACTTGAATATACTTCAGCACCAGCATTTTTTATAGCATCTTCATCCAAACCATCTGCATACATATCAAACCAATTTTGAGGCGGGTACCTATTATCTATAGTAACCAAAGTTGCACTTTTTGACTCACTTTGTGAACAAAACTGCCTTTTTACATTCCAAATAAGGTATAGGTGGCCCTCCAACATGGCTTGATCTAGAACATGGTTCAATTCTTGTGAGGAGTCCTACAGAATGGGTGTAGGGATATCATATGTATCGTAAAGACCACGAACAGTCGAGAGGAACTATTTTTCTGTAATAAGTTAGTAGGTTATTTTTTCTGCATAAGGTTAGAAAGTTATTTTTTCTGCATAAGGTTAGAAAGTTATTTTTTCTGCATAATTTAAAAATCTATTTTTTCTGCATAAGGTTTTTTAAACAAGTTTTATGGGTTTTCTTTGGCATCTTTGACTCTCAGAATTTCTAACTCTGTCTGGAACTCCACAACAACTATAAGAATTGATTTAGCACCATCTGTAATTAATTGCAACATGTTGTTTTGAAGGTCAAGCTTGCCTTTAAGGCACTTTGAATCAGGATCATTACAAAGAGACATTTAATCAAAAACAAATTTGAAATTAGAGTCAGAATCTGTGGCAGTTTTCAAAACCTTATTTCCATACTCAATAACAGGTTGAACATAGCTGTTATAGGCATAACAAGAAACATCTTGAGTTGAACCCCCAAGTGACATCTGCTAAACGTTTTAGTAGTCTTGATCTTGAATATCCTCCATCAATGGCTGTATCAATATGCTTCATTCAAGTTAACTTTGGGTCTTAAAAATGCCCAAGTACACAAAGTTATATGTTCTTTTTAGATCTTTGTTATTCAGTTTGTTATACATAAGAATTTTTTAAATAGCTTGTCACACAAAATGCTCACGCTTAACCTCAAACGTAGTTTAATGTGTGAAATTTTCACTTATTTTTGAGCAATCACGATTGCTTATTGCTTTCATTTGACTGTTTTTGGCATCCTATCATTTTATTTTCCCACCGCCACCCTTTGCACTATCACCGTCAACCGGGTCCTCACGATGCTGCTCCTATAGCGAAAGCCGTCTCCAGGTTGCATCCATGTCCTACACACACGCTCATACATACACAACTACATGCACATACACATACACAAACACATACGCACACATATACAAACACATACACACACGCATACATACAGACACCTACACATACACAAACCACAACATATACACACATACACACAACTATCCACACATTCATGCCTGCACACAGACACAAACACATATGCCTACATACACATACCCTGCCCCCACGCACACACATTCATACACACAACTACCCACACACTTATGCCAGCAAACAGACACAAATACACATACCCCCTACACACAAACACACATCCCCCCACACAAACACACAAGCCTACATACACACACTCGTGATTGCGAAAAACATAATTTGAATTCAAGATGTCAAAATTCAAATTTTTTTTTTTTCAATCGTTTTATTTTTTTACTGATGTCAATTCTGAGGAAGGTAAAGTGTTCACTCTGTACATGTTGTGTCTCTGTTTAGTGTAGAAACTTACAATTTTCTCTTTTTTTTTCTTCTGAGTTCTAAATGAAAGTACATATTTTTTACTTTTGACATCTGCAATTGCTCTTATACATGTATCTCGGCTATTCTTGCTTTTTATGCAGGTTGAAAATAATGAAGATGCACTAATTTTACTGTAGAAAATACTTTGTTTTAGGCATGATTTTTTTTAAATTTGTTTCATTGCAATCAATTTGTTTAGTTTTAATTAAATGATTTTCTTCTAGGACTCTGAGATATATACTCATCTTCTTAAGCAAATTGCTCCTCTTGATGCTGGTGTCACTCTTGAAGCTCTGATGGTGAGAATAATTTACAGATTCTGTTTGTTTTTAATTATCAAAGATAAAATAACTTCTACTAATTCATCTAGGTACTAAACTAAAACTTTTGGATAAATGTTATCAGATCCTGGAGCCTTAGATGCTTTGATTCGTTACAAACAATGTAATGCATTCTCCCTAGAAAACAAAAATTGCTGAAGCTGTATATTAGCTTTGCGTCTGATTCATATTAATTAAGAGGAAATACAATTTCTGTTAAAAACACTTTAAAAAAAGGTGAGAATATCAGTAATGTCCCCATCTTTTTAGATTACAGTAGTGCTATTGTTGTCTACCAGTGGATGTACTTGGCTGAAAAGAGTTTTCCCAGAACGGAAAATAACAGCATTTTTTGTTTTTAATTTTAAAACAATCAGAATGACCTAATAACGACAGAAAGCATTTTTTGTCTCATCTCAGAGCGATATTTTAAAAGTTATTTATAACTAAAAATAGATTTGTTTCGTTTTCTGCTGAAACAGGGAGCCACGTGACTCTCTGAAAAGTGACGTGGGATGTGCCTCGTGCCATGTAGTGAGCTTTAAGTATTTCTGTGTTTAGTTCGGGTATTCATTTAGGTAATTTTTGTACAACAGACCCTCGTTCTACGCGGGGGTTATTCTCCACGGAAATGCCACATAAATTGAAACCTAATACTAGTGTTAAAATAGGGGTTTTGTTTTGTAGATAACAAAATAATTTATTCTAGGATCAATCCATACAGGTTTGCCTTATGGGTGCGCTCGGCCAATTTTTAATTTTTTTGAAATTCATATCCCAAAAAGCTGCATATGAATGATGTTTAAAACCACTTTTATTTTTACCCCAAACATGACCTTTGATTTTTTAGAGGTCATCAAAAGTCATTTTCGTAGTCAAAAATGGGACTTTTAGACCTTTGTATTTTTGCCCAATTCTAATTGAATAACACTCATGGCAGTAAATTTTACATTTTGATGTTAAAGTACATAAGATAATAGTCTCACAAACTGAGTTATGTAGCTGTAACTTAATAATTAAAATAATAATAGCAGGCCAAAGTTCAAGGTCAAATGTATAATTTTTACTCATTTCAAAGGATCATAACTCGCTTAAGGGATAAAAATACAAAGTAAAATGTGGCAAAAACTAATCACTGGAATCACACTAATGAGAAAATCTAACTGTAATTGTGTGTTTGTTTACCCTTTATAAATTACAGCTCCTCAAAGATCAGAAAATTTATAAAAATGACATTTTTAAACCCCTTTAAACCAAAAGAGGATGGAATTAAAAATACAATTTCTTAGCCAGTTGAATTTTCCATTCAAGTACTATGCATGTTATATATATTGTTTTGTGTATTTGGTTTGCAAAAAAGATTCAGGTCTTTGAAATTGAGTAATTTTGCTAGTTAATTCACACACTAAAAAGAAATAAAAAGTGAAAACTTCATCACACCTTAAATTACATATATTGTGCTCTAAATAATATATTATACTGAAAAAACATATTGTAAGTATAAAAATAATTATTTTAATTTGATAACTTAGAAATATTTGAACATGAATGAGTAGTTCATACTTGATTGACAGCTCAAGTAGTTAATTTATAAACTACTGATAATTTACATACAAAAATTTTCAATACATACAAACATACTCTCTGTGTTATGTACTTATGAACTTATGTAACTTGCCTTAATTTAACTTTTTTCATTTAACTTTTAAAACATTGTGTTTGAATTGAAAGGAAAGATTAAAATTGTGTACACGCTGCATTCCATCCATCGATGGCAGCCAAACCACAAACTTATTAACTCTACAGCCCACCCGCCTCTATTTTCTCATTTATAGTAATTATCCCGACTTATTAAGAGCTAACTTTAAAAATAAACCAAAAAATCACACCTCTGAGCTTCCAAATACATCTCTGATTTCAGATGGAAAAAAAAAATGCTGGTTTGTAACGTTTTATTTTCTGCAAATTATAAATGTCAAATCTAGAGTCCTTGTTCCATTGTACAATAATCTTTGAAAGTCGAAAATGTATTCAAAATATTAAATGTACATTCCAAAATAAAGAAATTTAGAGGAGCATGAGCGTTAAACTCCCATTGAAAAACGTATTGTGAGGGGAAAGGGGCATAGTGTACTTTGGCAGAAATGATGTCAGGCCAATCAGGGGTTGTTTCTTTTCTCTGCGCTTCTAGGACAATTACAATGCTTAATAAGTAATTAATTGAATTTTTTGTGTGGAAGAAGAATTGGATTTTCAGATTTCAGAGATCAATTTTGATAAGTTAGTATAAAAATTTGGAAAAGTTACGAGATGCTGTTGTTGTCTATTAGTGTTGTAAAAAGTTGCTTAGGATCCCTATTAATGAAATCTGCTAGCCGTTGTTCTAATAATTATTTCTTAATCCTTACTAAACACTTAAAAGCATGCCTAGCCTTACAATACAAGTTCTTATCAACATGACTGTTAGTTTCTTTAAACCAATAAAAATTTGCTCTGTTATATTTAGGAACATCATTTACCTAACAGTGGTACCACAAGGCCCACATTTTTGCAGAAAATCCCTTTTTCTTGGAAGGAACAGAACTGTTATTTCTAACTTTCCCTTGAAAAATTGAGCAGAATAGTTTTATTAGGATCAAGGCTTTCCTTCACTTTTATTGGAGTAGTATCATCTTCTTAGCAGCAATTTTGTGCACATTATATGCCAACAAATTTCGATTCAGCATTATTCCTCTTTCAATCTCTAGTTTCAATGCCCAATTTTTTCCTTGTTGCACTGCTCTTGGTGGGGGGAACTGAGACTAAAAGTATTTTTTCCAAATATCTGTAATGTAATGGAGATGAAAACTTGTAAGCTAAGCAACAAAATGATTCATCAAGAGAAAAGTGATTGTACATACAGATTTCGTGGTATGACAGGGTGAATTCAGGGGCATATCTTTCATGAGTTATTTTTTGTAAATGCAACTTTCCACGCAGTTTAAATAATCCTGAAAAACTACCTTTAAACACTCGCCCCAAAAGCCCGGTATTTAACGGTTGCATTCAATGTTCCAATTGTAAGTTTCAAGTGTCCAACCCTTCTGCAGAATAATTCCAAAGGTACTAGAAGTAGCTTTTTTCAATAGGACTCTGCACACTCTCTTGTAGCAAAATAGGTTTGTACAATAGGGTGGGTCACCATCCTATGGTAAAAAAAGTTTCTAATTTCCATCGGTTGGGCAAGAAAAAGGTTTTTAAGGTTATATAGGAATTCGATTAGGAGATCATTTTCTGCCTCCGAATTGAGTTTAAAATACCCGTTTTTAAGGGGGAAAATCTATTTTTATTAAGAAACTGCAAAACAAATTTACAAATATATATAACAACTTAATATTATCCAAGTACTAATGATTTATTTACAATAATTTACAAAATTAAAAATATTTGTCTTTTAATAGCTTGAAAGTCCTTCTTACTATCAAATTTTGATATAAGTTTCCGGGACTCCAGTTGGATCTTAATTAAGGCTTCTCATTCCAAGTTTTTGCACAATGTTGCAAAAAATGCACAATGTTGCTTTTTTTGCACAAGTTTTAGTTGAAACTTCTGTCAGTTTTAACTGCCCTTTCACAGGGGTGCTCATCCCCCTCCCCAAGTGCAATGGCACACCCCCTCAAATGACCCCAGAACAAGAGCTCCCCGCCCCCCAAAAAGATCAAAAGCCCTAGCAAATCCCCCCCCCCCCCCGAAATTTGAATGCCGCAGTCTGCGCCATGAAGTCCTCTGCCTTTCAACAGCCTGTGTGTGGTAAGGCAGACATAGTTCTTTTCTGCCTGAACAAACAGTTGAATTTCTTCATCAGAGATTGATTTCAGTATTGATGGATCACACACTTTTTTTCAGTCAATGAGATCAATGTGAGATTCTGTATCAAACTTAACAAAAGGAATTTGAAAAAGTGGATAGTCTATTTTGAGTCTTTTTTTCTGAACACTGCAAGCTTCTAAAATCCAATGAGCTGTCAATTCATGGATGTGCTGTTCCAATTCTGTCAGCATTGCAATAATTAATTTTTAGGATATGCAAAAACACTTTCTCTGGATTATCGGATCTATTTTGCGCTTCAACTCAGTGGATAAATATCTATTTGCAGTGATGAGTTTGAAGGAGGGCTGAGCCCCATCCTCACATAAAAGGTAACTTTTAATAGCAAACCATATTGGAGCATAAACGTTGATGACATATATTGCAAGAATTATTAAATTTTCAGAAGGAGATTCCACTGAAACACATAAGCATAGAATTTGATTAGCACAAGTTAGCCATCAAGCATGAGACATTTCGCCAGGTTTTGTCCCTTGCCAGGGCAGATTTTCGTGCTATTTTGGGTCATTCCAGGGAAAACAGTCATTTTGTCCCGCACGTAACGCCTCATATATTTCATTATTTCTGCTTAACAAATTACGAATTTGTGTGTGATTTCTTAAGCAAAAAATTTCATTACCCTTTAAAATTATTACTTTTTAATGAAATATATGAACCTTTATGTGCGGGATAGAGTTGACTTTTACGTGGAATGGCCCTTTTACGCTTCTGAGGAAGCATATTTTTCTCAACAATTTTTGAAGTGGTGGGGTAAATAACTGCCAAAGCAATAACTGCTCCAGCCCTGTCTGATACTTCCTATCTATCCCATGTCCGTAAAAGCAAATTAAAGTTAATCTTATTGCTTGTAGTAGTATTTTAATAATATAAGCGTTTGAAGTTTGAAGCTTGTGAAGGTCCCTTGAATTCATCCTCACTGTTCATATTCGATAGAATAGATGCGACGAAGTAATACTAAAATTGTCTTCCTTTTTTTCTTGCTGCTCGAAGCTGCAATTTTTCTTTCTCTCATGTTTTTTTTTTTTTTTCGACAAGTGAAGTTGTTAATATCTTTTCATTTGCAAGGTGAAATATCAAATAGCAGTTTGCAGAGCCCGACTAAATAAAAGTGAACCCCTAGAACCACAATAATTTTGATATTAAATCCAAACTTCAAATTCAATCTGGAGGCAAAAAGACTTATCAGAATGGAATAAAATTTCACACATGTTAGTTTGAGACTATTTAGCACCTTTTTAATCCTCTGCCCCTTGAACCGTAGATACTGTTACTAGTACTAAAAATGTAACAAATATTTGTAAATGAAAAATGCTGAGAGAAAAATTGTGCAGCTCCAGGCTCAAGAAGAAAATGAAGATAGTTTTAGTATCATTACTTCATCCGCATCTAGTGTATTGGATCTGGACAGTGAGGATGAATTCAAAGCACATTTACAAGCTTTAACTTAAAATGCTAACATTAATAGATTAACTGCTACAAACAAAAAGGTAGACTTTAATTTGCTTTCCTGGACATGTGACAGATACGGAGCATCAGACAGGGCTGGATCAGCTATTGCTTCAGCAGTTCTTTACCCCACCACTTAATAAATTATTGACATAAACATGCTTCGTCGTAAGCGAAAACTAGCACGAAAATCTGTTCTGGCAAAAGACAAAGTCGTACAAATACAAGCTTTATATTTCGATAGAGGGAAAGATAAAGCTTTAATTACATTAGAAAAAAAGGGTAAACTGTACAGAAAAAGCATTTATTGAAGCATATTTCACTCATTATGGAAGCAGAGTCTAAGTTCTTGGGATACATTGCACCCACTTCTGGAACGAACGTCGGTAAAAATGGAGGTGTGATATGTTTACTTGAAAAAGGTTTAAATAAACCATTACAGTATCTTATATGCCTACTGCATATGAATGAATTGCCCTTTAAGCACTTGTTTTCACATATTGATGGCAACACAGTGGGACGCAAGACATTTTCAGGAACAATCAGCAAACATCTAGAAATATGTGAAAAAAGGTCCGTTGTTTGGTTTACACCTATCTCAGCTGACTTATCAGCGTTTTCCCGTTCAAGACATTAGCTCAGACCAAACATATTTTCACAGAATAGTCTCGGCGGTTTCAACAGGTATATTTCCTGATGAACTGATACACAAGTCGCCTGGAAAATTGTCTCATGCTCGATGACTAACTGGTGCTAATCACATTCTGTGTTTGTATATGTTTCAGTGGAATCTCAATCTGAAAATTTAGCAATTTTTGCTACATATGTTGTCAAAATTTATGCTTCAATCTGGTTTGCCACCAAACATTACCCTCTCTGTAAAGATGTGGCTCGGCACTTGTTCAAACTCATTATTGCAACTCGATATTTATCCACTGAGTTAAAGGTTAAAATAGATCTCGTAATCCAAAGAAACAGAAATTTCCCACATCCTGAAAATGTATTGTTTGAAATGCTGACAGACTTGGAGCATAAAGTTTGAATTGGCAGCCCGTCAAGTTATAGAAGCTTGTACTGTTCAGCAAAATGAGACTCTGACTTTTTCAAGTTTCTGTTGTTAACTTTGATGCAGTATCTTATATTGATCTGATTGACTGGAAAAAAATGTGTCTGACCCACCAATACTGAAATCAATCTCTGCCGAAGATATTCAACTGTTTGTTTCAGGAAGAAAAGAAATGTTTTTAATTCGCCTGCCATGTCACACACAGACTGTTGAAAGGGCAGATAAAACTGTGACAGATGCTTCTGCTACATTGTGCAAAAAGTCTGAAGGAGAAGGCTTTATAAAGAATCAACTGGAGTCACCGAAAGTTATGCCAAAATTTGATAGTAAGAAGGACTTTCATGCTATTTAAAGATAAATATTTTTAATATTATAATATATGATTATTATAAATGTTTTTGTAATACATTAATAATACTAGCTCTTAAATATGATTTTCAAACTCAATTTGGAGGCAGAAAATGATCTAATAATTCGAATGAAATTTTATATATAACCTTAAAAAGTCATTTGGCACCTTTTTCTTCCCATGCCCAATGAAAATCGGAAACCTTTTTTTTTTTTAACCACTAGCCGCCTGCGGCGACCAGCTGGTCCGCCTTTTTACGCAATTCACCTTTTTGCGCCAGGGTTGCCGCCTTCGGCGGCTGATTAGACAATTTAGCGACGGAATTAATCAATGTTTTTCTCTATATATCAATATTATCATTCGCCTTTTTACGCCAACGTTGGCTTCTGCGGCGGCTGCTTAAATAAATTTTGTGTTAAATAAAGTATTTTCTAGATCTATCTCCCGTTATGTCCTTTGTAATATTTTTAAAGGGGGGGGGAAGCACAAAGGGACTCTTCATGCAAATTTTGTCGGAAAATAACAAAAAGCACTTCCACTTTTATGTGAAAGCATTGTTTTTTCAAAGTCATGGTGTGTGTTTGTGTGTGGGGAGGGGGGTCATTGATCCCCCGTTGAAATTCCTCTATTTCTTACTGTCCATCTACTGTATCCACCTCTATATTTGTCCATATATAGTCCCTCTTTCTCTCTATCTATCTATCTATACGATCCATGCATATCTACCTCTGATAGTAATCAACAATCCTTTTCTATGTAAAAAAATTAAAAAAAAAAACATTTTTTGCTCAATATCATCTCTCTATCTACCAAACCTAACCACTAATCCCTACAAAAATCATGCAAAATACCGCGGATTTTATTTATTTACTTACTTGTTAAATAGCATGCAAAAAAAGGCTCTAAGTAAGTACCCATAAATATAGCAAAACGTCCAGAAAAAGAAAAAAAAAGGAAGTTGGGGAAAATAAAGATATGAAATCTTTGAACATTGAAAAAAAAAAAAAATGAAGAGAAAGCAAACGATTTCAGTTAGGTCACTTGATTAGGAAGTGCGGAACTCAGCCGGCAATGCTTACAGGTCACGTCGTGTTCTGCATTTAAAAAATTGTAATAAAAAAACTTTTACGTATTTTTAAAAACTTTTTTCTTCTGAAAGGGGCGGAATGTTTTTACTATTACCAACTAAAATTTTGGAATTGAGGGCTCAATACTTTTCGCAGGATGGGTTTCGAAAAAAACTAAACCCAGAAAAAAATGCGAAATAAAGGTTTTTTCAAAAATTTATAAAAAATACAAAAATTGCTCTATCTTCAAAATTTTTTCATTCATCCTATTTAAAATTAAATTTCCTACACTATAGTACAAAAAATATTTGTGTGGTGCGATTGGTTCGGGGTCTGTGAGGTAAAAAATACTAAAAAGTGCAAAAAAACGCATAAAACATTAAATAACATTTTTTCTAATTAAAATATCAAAAATCGAAGCCCGAGGTGCACAACTTCAGCAAAAACTACACCTGTATACCAAATTTCATCTTTCTAGGCCTTACCGTTTTCCCGGGATGCGCGCCACACACACACACACACACAAACATCTTATTTTATTATATGTATTGATAGGACAGTGAGTCACCCTAATGTACCATCCAACTTATTCATGAATGATTTTGTTCCCTGGTTTACAACTATTTATCTTCCAAACAATACAGACACTGGAAAATTAATTTTCTCCCAATTTCCACTCTTCAGGTGCAGTTCTATATTATAAAAGCTAGAATTACAGCTTTGGATTGAACTGGGAATTGTCCTGCTTTGAAAATTTTTGGCATGTAATGGGTACAAAATTGCTGCTAGTGATCCTGATATTCACAAAAAACTGCAGAAAAGCATTATTAAGGTCTGGTTCCATGAAATTAGTGAGGTGTACATTCAGGAGTGGATGTGTTCTCTGCTGTATATATTAAATTCGTGCAGTATCTCAATTTTATGGCATGTATTAGCCTGTACAATCCAAAATGTGAGTTGATTTCACAATTTATTATAATAATCTGGTTAATGTTTCCCGTGCATTTTATACAGTGACTTTTTTCCGCAGATGCATGGATGGTACTGGTTTTGAATTAAATCTAATTTTTGGTAGTCACTTTTGACATGATTGAGAGAAATTCATTCTAAATCACTTTTTGTGGCATACCAAGAAGTAACAAATAATGAAAAAAAAATGAATATTCATTGATTAAATACTTTATGCATCAACTAGAAATGTATGAAATCAACATTTTTCTCTGCTGCAATAATAAATACTATTTTATTCTGAACATTTATGTGGAACTTTTATGACTATCCTCTCAGAACTTTCCCAGTTTTTAATTTTTCAAATTGTGCTGCTTTTGATGGCCATATGACTGTTATGCTTTAAAAGGACATATTTCTGTTATACATTGGCTTTTATACTACAACAAATAGTTTGCTTTAATCATAAAACTCTAAAGTAGAGAAAATTAAACATTGGCTCGATATCATGAGCAGAGGCATCACTACGGGGGGGGGGGGGGGGGGGGCGCCCCGCGTGCCACCAGTCTAGGGGTTTTTACCTGAAGTGGAATTGCAAGTTCGTGGAAAATAGGAAACTAAAATGCATTTTTAAGACTGCAAATTTGAACATTTTTCTATGGATATACCCCCGAGACCCCCACTTTTATTTGCTTTTTGTACATTAGCCCACAAAAAATTTCGTTCCAACACAGATGTAGCTGTTTCTGAAAATTGCATATTTTCATGTATTCTTGTTTACATTTTTGTTTTTTCTTTTGTGTTTGTAGGAGGAGGGGCATTACACCACAAATTACCACCCTGTGTGTCACCTTTGCTAAGTACGCCACTGATCATGACAACTATAATTTTTTAAAGGAAAACTTTTAACTTGAAATTTTTTTGTTGAAATATGTATTGCACTGCAAAAAAACTCTAGTTATTAAATATAACTATAAGTTATTAAATGTATATATTAGTAAGCTCACAAATGAAATGAAATTATATTTAACATAACATATAAAAATTTTCCTATTTTCAGAAAACAGATATGCTTGATAGGGCTGAAATAATGTTAAAGCAAGCTGATAAAATTGGATGTCGTAGCTTTTTGACTCCTCATGATGTTGTAGAGGGTGTATATAAACTCAATGTTGCTTTTGTTGCCAATTTATTCAATAATCATCCAGCTCTAGACCAGCCAGATGAACCCCTTGAAATGGTCAATCTAGAAGAAACTAGAGAAGAAAAAAGTAATATTTTTATCTTGTTCATATTATACAGTCCCTGGCCAATTAATTAGATGCACCGTTGTTTTTTAATAAAAACAATGTTTTGGACAAGTTTATATGCAGTATTGTTACATTTAAAATATGTTGGATTGGCCACCTCCGGATATGTACCCAATCAAAAATGTGTGGGAGCTGATGAAAAGAGAAGTGGCCAAAGATGTGATTACAAACAAAACCGAACTTTTAGAAAAGCTCATTCATGTGTGGAATCATCATCCTCAAATACATGAGACAGTACAGTCTTGCATTGATAGCATACCACACAGAATTAAAGCTCTCATAGCGGCTAAAGGTGGCTCAACAAAGTATTATATGCTCATTACATTTTCTTCATTTTTGTTCAAACTTTAATGAATACATAATTTTCCTATAATTACGATCTTTCATTGGTGTTACCTATAGATACTTACGTGGTGAATAATATGAAAATACATTGTATATCGTAAAAACCATATAGCTATACAGTATCACCTGATAATTAACGTTTTCCATAAAATCTTATGGTGTGTCTAATAATTTGGCCAGGGACTGTAAGTATCTGTATACATATATGTGTGTATTATCTCAGAGTTGCTCTTGTGGCAACTTATTGTAACTATTTATTGTGAAGAGGGACCTCAGGTGACTATTTCAAGGGTCATTTTTCTTTTCTATTTCCTGCAATTACAATATATTTATAAAATCTCCAATTTCTTATATTTTCAATTGTTCTCCTCATCTCTGAGTCCGCAACTGAAGTCCAACTGCTTTTGATTCAGGGTTTTCAACTTCCGCCAAAGCCTTTGAAAACTCCTTGTTTTTTATTTTTTTATTAAGGGCCGTAGATTAGTAGTACAGATATTTTTAGTAATCATTCAATAAAGTGTACAATTTGAAATTACAATGCATTGCATGAAAACAACAAGACAATACGTTATAGCAATCTTAGTTTAAAACGTTCATTAAACATGATCGATATAAGTTTACAAATAATAAAAGCAGGGAATAATTAACAAGGCACAGGCTCCAAGCCGAATATTTGTTGCATGAATATTGCGATGGTGGAAGGTTTTTTTAAAGTAATTTTTGCATTTTATGTGTATGTGAATATCAAAAGCTAAAATTGAAGGCAGGATAACAGTAATCCGGCAACGTTTCTCAGATCACTTCCGGGAAATAAAGACCCTTGACCATGAAAGTTTCGAAAATTTTCTGCAAAGATACAGAAATCTGCTTTTTTTAAAAAAAAAATTGTATATGAAGCTACCTATGTTGGTATTTAAGGAGGACTATATACTAATACTTTCATCAATGCAGTGTACTGACAACCTGCTTATGCCATCCAGAAATGTAGTTTTGTTCTTATGACCTCGTCAGCAGTGATGTTCCCATCAGTTTTTCTGAGGGTATACAGGGCCGGATTTACATATATTTACATCCTAGGCCAAACTTGAAAATTAGGCCTCACCTCATGTAGCTGAACTCTATCGAAATCAGACCCCCCCCCCCCATCCATTCCCAGAGGCATAGCAGCGTCCAGTAACAAGTGAAGATTTCGTGCTCCCTTTGGTTGACAAAATAAAAGATAGGTTTCTTTCTTTTTTTCCTTTCATTACGCTGAAAAAAGGGGGGTTTCGTGGGTGCTCCCCTGGGAATTTTTTTTGAAATTGAAGCGTTAGAAATGCAATTTTAAGCCATCTAAGGTGATTTAACGGGAAGTAACAGCATTGAGATTCCACCCCAGAAAATTTTCAAAACTGAAGTGCTACATACGTAACTGTATGTTTTCTTTGATGTTGTTAGAGAAAGGGATGCGTTCGGGGACTCTCACCCTCCCCCCCCCCCCCTAAAAATTCATTAAAAACGAAATTTTTGACGATCGTTACTTATGATCCTGGGAAACGGTGATAGTCGGAACAGCTCTCCTGGATTTTTTTTTTTAAATAGAAGTTTGAAAGCGCAACTCTAAATGACCTTTTTTCTTTTTTTGATGTGGGGGGATTGGTGACTAGCGAGGAAACATTTCGAAATTGAAGACCAAAAAATTGTAGGACATTTTTTATGATGTCTGGGAAATGGATGGGGTTTAGCCGTTCCTCCCCAAAATGGTTTCGATATTGAAGACTTAAATATGCAATTGGAGCCCATCTCTGATGACATTGCGAGAAAGGATAGGGTTTGGTAGCTCTCTTCAGTAGGTGTTTCGAAATTGAAGTTGTAAAAAACAAATTTTGGATGATTTTAATAATGCTGAAGAAGAGTTGAAATCGGGGGCGCTCTCAGGAAAAAATTTCAAAATTGAGGTCCTGAAAACAAAATCTTAGACGATCTGTTATGTGAAAATGAAGCATTAGATATCTTTCCCATGAAAAAAAATTTGAAATGAAAACTCTAAATATGCTGTACCTCTAACGCATATGATATTGCTGAGTGACAGGATGGGGTTTGGGGACTCTCCTCCGGAAAATTTTTGAAATTTTAAATCATCTTCAAAATGTTGGAAGGGTGGGGGGGGGGGAGGACGCTCCTGCACAAATATTTAGAAGTTGAGGTTCAAAAGCGAAGTTGTTTACCATCTTCCGATGATGTCAGGGAGAGAATGATGTTTGGGACTCTCCTCAAAAATTTTACGATATTTAAGTCTTAAATGCGCAATTGAATCGTTGTGGGAAGGGATGTGGTTCATTGAGTTTCACTCGAAAACTTTTTGAAATTCATGTTTCATTAAAAACAAGTTAAAATAATCTTTGAAGATGATAATGTTCCATGTGAACCACTAGGGTTCACATGGAGTTTCCTCTGAAGTTCTCTGAAATTAAAGTTTTAGAAATGCAATTTTAAGCTACTTTTGGTAGCGTAAAAAGATATGATTAGGCTCAGAAAAGCCTCTCTCCTCCTATTTTGCTTTGTCTGTAACAGTTTTTCATTTTTAAAAATATGTTGTAAAACATCCTGCTCCACTTTTTCTTTTCCAAAAATATTTAATAATTGTTTAGTTTTTCCATAAAGGAATTTTCAAAATTTCCCCCTCAAATTTTTCCCCCACAGAAAAAAAAACTAGTGACGCTTTGGGCTGAGATGATATTTAGCAGTGGTATCTTATGTGATTTTTTCCTTTTTATTTAAATTTAAACATCATGACTCTTGAATTTCTTGATACACTTTTGTTCTTCATTCATTTTTTACCTTAAGAAGGTTTAGAACTGCTGGTGGTCTTCCTTACAATGTTCTAAATCACTCATTCTCTCTTTATTTTAATTTTTCTTCTATTTGAAACATATTTCGGGGAATCCCATGTTTTTTTATCCACTTTGTTCTGATCTTCGTGATGAAATTTTGAATAAAAATAATCTGTTAGAAGCAAACCCCCATATAATTTTAACAAAAATATATAAAATTGTGTATAATTTATTATTAATTTGGAGCTTCCATGCAATTCATGTGTGTGTAGAAAATTTCAGCAGTCTGTGGCAAATATTTTGTGCAAAACTGGTGACTGGCAGAGGCGCCCCGATGATGGGTCATAGGAGATCACTGTGACATCCCCAAACTTTATTTATTTGACAAAAAATGCCTGACAGTTCGGAAAATTCGGAGACAACATTCTATTATTTTGTTATTTTTTATATAAGGATATCTAATTTCTCTTTTCGTTAGATATTGGTACGTGATGTGCATGCTCGTATTTTGTCATTCGGAAAGATTTGAAGTTTTATTCGGTAAATTGACAAATAACCCCTCTCAAAAATTTTGGGCGCAACTGAGGATTGGCAGTCATATAAATAAATGAATATGAATGAATTGCAAAACATATACTTACTGACATAGTTTAAAGATTCAAGAGAAAAATAGTTACAGTTACAAGTTTTATAACTAAACACTTTCTAGATCATTGGTTTTTACTAATTTTCCTGTGTGTGACTTACCTTTAATAAGTTTTTTACTTTGGCAAAGCCAGTGGTGAATTAGCCTCCTATCGGCCCGTGGATCAATTCGCCCTCGAACCTGTGCGCCTTCGTGTTTTTTTTTCTGCCCTCGATCCTGTGCAACTCCACGTCCCCTCCCCCTTCTTTTCGCGCCATTGAACCTGTGCGACTTTTTTTTTTTCGCTCCCTCGAGCCAGTGCGACTTCGTGGGGTTGCCCTTGCACATGTAAGGATTTCTTGTATTTTTTTGTTTTATTGCGCCCTTCAACTTGTGCAACTTCTTTTTTTTTTTCTTTTTCTCTGCGCCCTCAAACCTGTGAGCTCTTCGAAAGGACCCAGTCTGCCCCTGAGCAAAGCTATATTTTGAAGAAATAATTGTTCAAATCAAAGCTATCAAAAGTTATCTGCTTTGACTGGAAAAGGACCTCGACTCTAGCGTTACGCCCCCTCCCCTCTCCTCCAATTGCTTCTTTTCTGCCTAAAAAGCTGGTTGCAATCTAATCTAGTTGAATTTTGCTTCTCCATGCTAGCATGCCACCTTTTTTTTTCTTTTCAACAAACTGATTATTAATTTTTTTCCCCCGCGACATGCACCCTTTTTGCTTGTGTTCCCTAGGCCAGGGCCTAGGTTGATCTATTCTGTAATCCGGACCTGAGGGTATAGTCCCAGTATTCCATTATGCACAATTTGTGTATGTGATCATATACATAGTATGTCATAATATGAAAATTTATGAAGCTTGAGGGTATATGCTATAAGTCTAAAAAATGTCTGAGAGTATACGGCGTATATGGAATTACCCTATGGGAACACCACTGCTCGTTAGTGGGAAATAGACTATAACCAAGCTGGTAGCAGATGTTATCTCATTGAAGCTGAGAGTGCCAACAAACTGGTAGCAAAAGTAAATTTAGCACATTAGCAAGAGCCTGCACCAATGCGATGGTTTCACTCGACAATTGAAGGCAAAGGTTGGGCGAATAAGCAGTAAGTTACTGCCCTAAAGCCAGGTCTAAGACTGAACTGCTTGCAATATACTGACAGCCTGGTTATGCTATTCAGAGACTGCAGTTTAATCCTTGTTATAGACTCATCAGTTTGGAATAGACAATAACTCAGCTGGTGGCAAAACTGGGCTGTCAATATATTGCATGAAGTTCTGTCTTAGCCCAGGCTTAAGAGTGGTAACTTATTGTTTAATGCTCAAGCTTTGCCTTCAATTGTGAAGTTGAGCCGTGTCATTGCTGCAGACTCTTGCTGGTGTGCTAAACTTATTTTAACTACCACTTAGTTGGCACTCTCAGCTCATTGAGATGTCATCTACCTCCAACTCAGTTACTGTCTATCTCAGACTAATGAATCCATAACCAGGATGAAACTGCGGTCTCTAGGTAGAATAACTGAGCTGTCCTTTTATTGCATGTAGCTCTGCCTTTGCCCTGGTTTGATAACTTACTGCTTAATATGTACATCAATGTTTGATAGAATGTGCAGTTAAATCCTGTTGCAAGGTAGAGCAAGGGACCACAAATTTTGTTGATTGTTACGGAAATTTCATTGTAATGGAATTCTGTAATGGCAATTACATTGGGACTGAACATTTATTTCATTGGAATAAATATTTCGTTATATTGGTGTTTGCTATTATGACATTTGACTGTATTTCTGATCTGGAAAATTTTATTTAAGTAAAAATGTATTTTTTTCAATTCAACATTTTACTAATTCATTAACTGTACCTATAAAATGAAATGTAATCTTTTTCCATTCTCAAAAAATGGGAGTCTTTTACTTCAAAGATTTTAACATTAATATCTTGAATGTAAAGGAATAGTATTCTTATATTCTTGTAGCTTAATGGTTTTGTGCTTTTATAAGTAAGTAAACAAATTGGAAAAAACATCAACCCATTCAGAACCAGCGGAAAATTAAAAAACACTTTCCAGACTTGCACACTCAAAAGTCATACATTTGCTTAGGACCAGGCGATTTTCTTACTTAACCCAAATTTTATTTACAAACTTGCACAAAACTATTACTACAATTGAATGCACTGAAATTTAGTTTTCTTTCAGTAAAATTCTCTGATTGCAACAAAATTTTTATGATACTAAAAAAAGACAAAGAAAATGTCTTCATTTCAATAGAAATAGGCTACACATTCAACCTTAGGACTGCCTACAAAGTGTTGTTGTAGCCGGAGCGATTTCTTAGTCAGTTAGCAGTAGTTTTTTAAATACATAATTAAACAATATTTTATAATAGAATTACAGATTTAATAAACTAATGAATAATTTGTTATTAAGGGGATTCTGTTAACTTAGTTTTTAATTATTGACAAACAAGGCTAAAAATCATTTTAAAAAAAATTTGTAAAGGAACTCGCGTCTTTTACCTTACCCTAAAATACTTTCCAAATAAGGGTTTACGAACTTTTTAAATTACAATTTAAGGAATTATACTTTCTGCAAAGTTGATTTTTAAGTTAAAAATTTTTTTTGTGTTTTTATAAAAAAGAAGCAAATTGAAGAACTCTCCACCTTTTCCTGTTTCTTTTCTAGTCCAGTTTTAAAATCCATCGTCTTTGCATTCATTTCCCTCATGTCAAAGTCTAAAATCTTGCTTTCAAAACTTCTGTGCATGCCCTACCGTTCTTGAGGTGCCATGCTTGGGCTGTAACGACACAAATCTAATAATACTTGTCAGAAATGCCTATAACAAAGTCTGGCAGAGTTTTCATTTTTTAACTGAAAATATTTCAATTGTAAAGAAAAATTCAATCCTGTTTAAGAAGCCCAAAGTGTCATGCAAACAGGAGTTTCATAATAAAACACTGTCATGAAATCCAGAAAAACTTAACATTAAGTTTATACGCTGTAAGTTCATACGCTTTGAAAAATGACGTTAAATCTGGAGTGTCATGAAATTTGGGTGTCGCAATAACAAGGTTTGGCTATATCTGTGTGTAACTTTCAAAAAGCTACAGTCAAGTTCTGACTTACGCAAGGGATGCGTTCCAAGACTCCTCGCGTAAGTTGAAATTTCGCGTTGTAGAAAAATACTTATACATTTTTTTTAGAAACATACCAAATTCTTTTAGACGCTGTTAAACACCCTTTAATTGCTTTAAAGCATTCCTCAACCACACATTATAGTTTCTTACATAAAGAGCTGAACTTTTACTATTTTTAAAAAATAAAAAAAAACGTTTTATTCAGCATAAAGTACTGTAAGATGCACAAAATGAATGATCAATGGGAGGGAAAGACATAAAATAAAACACGGTACGCACACAGCATGTAGTAATAATAAAAACTGCACTATAGTAGTACTGTACAGTAGATACAGTAATAATATTCATGAGTTGAAAAATAAAAATTGGTGATGATTTATGCACCATGATCAGGTCGTTATTCTTTTTAAATACATTTTTAAATAGGATTGCTTCGCCTTTTCTTTTATTACGTTTCCATTAATGCTATAGCCCCTCTCCCTGATTGCTTTAATCCACAGTATAAGATCAGCTTCCATTTTCATTTTACATATTTGCTTTGCTTAGACACTACTCTGCAAGCTTCAATATTGGAATTAAGTTCTGAACTTTTACGGATATCTTTTTGTTTTGACTTTTAATTGTACGAATGGAAGATTCATTCCTACTTATTTCAGTGCTACCGTCGACGTTTTGCGTTCAAAAGCATATTGAGAATCATAAACTTTTTTTTTTTTATTTTGGGAAGAAACTTTCTTTTTCTTTCCATCTTCAAACTTTGGATGAAACAGCGTACTACGGTGTCATTATATTTCATCAACTTTAATAATTAGAATGAAAAAAATAAATAAATGAAAGATGCTGAATGGTTATTTGATGCACTAACAACGCGACACGTAGACTAGTTTGGTGTGAGAACTTTCACTGTCAGTGATGCTGAAGAGATGTAATAACATTTCACGAAATCAATATTTAGTAGCCAATAACAAACCGATACTTCCTTCCAAAAATATTTGCATTGTCAACGAGGATTTGCGTCAGCTCTCAAATTCATTACTTATGAAAAATTCGCGTTATAGCCCTTTCGCATAAGTCGAATCGCGTTGTAGCGGGAGTCGACTGTATACTTTTGCTTCCAAGTGTTCAAAGAAAATTAATTAAAAAGTATTTAAGATAAAAATTAATAAATAATACTAATTATTGTTTCAATAGTTTTGAAGCTTTTATGTTTTCTTTACCATTAACTTGCACTTATCTCAAGAAAAATATTCTTTATTAAAAAGAGTTCAAAGGATGGCTCCTAGTCTAGTAAGAAGATTAATTTCTAGATTTAAACTATGATATCAAACTTAAAGGGGTTAATATGTATAGTCTCAAGCAAAGAAGTATCAGAGGGTACATAATTCAGTATAAATTTATCAAAATGAAGAAAATTGAGTGGGTTAATTTTTGCATGGAAGGCAGGACCAGTAAAGATAAAGATTGGAATTTTTGTTGCTGCCAGTGGTGAGTAAAAGCAAATTTATAAGTGGCTACCCTTTTTTTTCTAGTCTCCACTTTTTTGGCAAATGGGAAAAAAGGTGTTGAAGCATGAAATTAACCTTTGTATTGCTACTGAAACATAATTATCAGTGTAAATAAAAGTTAATCTAACCAATTAGGGACATCACCATAAAATGATAACACAGGTGCGTTGGGGAAAGTGGTGACCAAGTGGCAAATAAACTAAAATTTTTAGTTGACACTTTTCTTATTAACATGATATGTGGCAAATAAGAACTGCTAATCTTGATCTTTATGGACCAGAAATCATTGTTTAAGCTATTCAAATCTCAGGATAATCTAGAAATAAGGAAAAATTACTACTTCAAAAGGGTTGTAGATGCTTGGAACAGTTTACCAGAAGAAGTTGTAACTAGCAAAAGACTAGATAGCTACCCCTGTCTGTTGCTGATCATCACTTTTGTATTTGTATTGTTAAGAATTTTGGTTTTCGACTTTATGTGCTAATTGAAAGCTCATACAAGTGTTTATATGAATTAAAAATGAAAATATTATGTTTATTCTTTAGCATATCGAAATTGGATGAATAGCATGGGTGTTTCTCCTTATGTGAATTGGCTATACAGCGATCTGGCAGATGGACTCGTTATATTTCAAGTATGGATTGTGCAGTTCTTTTTGTTTACTTATTGTTATTCTGAGCGTATCAAAAGGATGATTGCTTAGTAAATTTTAAGGTTTTTAATTTTTCTTTTGAATGTAATGCAGAAAGATTTATTCAATTTTGACTTTTAGAGCTATTATAACTTTCAATAAGTAATGTACTGTTAACATCAAATTTTGAAGCTAACTTTCCAGGTTATTCTTGATGACATTAAAATGTAAAAGTACTGATTAGCAATCATTAGTCATAAAAAATGTGCAGCTTAGTGTAAGATGTAATAAATTTTGCATTATGTTTGTAATTGAGCTAGTTGTTGATAGTGAATAATCAAATTCTGCAATAAAATTATGAAATCTTCTATAGTTCTGCATATTCATAATGATCAGGATCACAGTGTTAATTTACCATAAACTTAGAAAGTTAGTAATGAAAACAAAATTCCTCTCACTCTTGAATCAGTTATATGAGGCTTAAAGAATAGCTGTAATGTTCAAGATTTTTTTTTCCAATATGATATGTATTTTTCTATTATTCTACATTTATAAACCCATGTAAAAAGGAGAAGTTGTTCAAATAATAGGGTAATTTGTGTTCATGTATGAGAAGGTATTCAAAACTACTTGGAATTTCTTTGAGGAAAACCTTTTTGTATTCATTTTACTAAACAAGATTGACACCTTGAACATAATCTAAATTTAAGCTTTTACACATGTTTAATCCATGAATCGATTTGGGGAAACACCAAAATCCAGATACCTGAATTTTCGTGAAGTAGGAGAATGTTCAAGCTCATTTTAAAATATTAAATACAATTAGACTATAAAAAATTCAAAAATAAATAAATAAATAAAAATAAATTTAATGATGTTATTCCAGAATAGAAGTAACAATTGGTAAAAATGGCTATTGAGGAAGCAACCCCCATCAAGATTTGCCGATATATATCCAATATTTATTTTGAAAATATCATGATATTTTGATGTATATGCTTCAAACTACAATGTAAGCAACATAAAAAATATGTATATTAATCATTTGAATGTTATTCATTTTTATTAATTAAAAACAACCAAAAAAAGTAATATACTATATGATTATATATTCATGTTTTAGAAATATATTAATATAATATTTATTTTATATCCATAAAATTCTTATGTAACAAATTTAATTTTGATCAAAAATGCCTAGTTAAAAAGTAAAAGTTAGTCAAATCAAAGGAAAATGGCTTATGGCTGTGCACAGAATAATGAGTATTTTTATGTCCGTATTATATAATTTTGTAGAATAAGCTAAAAAGAAGAAAAAAAGAAAAGCTAATAATGCTAGCAAAAAAAATGAGTTAAGTAACTTATTTAAAATTAATAAAAAATTCAAGTAAAATATTAATTCTAAAATACATATAAACATTATGCATTACAATAAACAATTAATATAAAAATAGTGTTTTAATTAATTTTCTCTTGATTTAATTTGATATGATATTTTATATTTATGTATATGATACTGTTATGTTTTTTGTAATTTTTATAGAGCACATACATAAACATATATGTAATCAGTTTTATAGAGCACATTAATATGATAGTCGATATTCAATGTAATAGCCAGTGTAAGTATCAGTAATGTTATACAGTCGGACCTCCATATATCGAAGTAGCAAATTTTCGGAAAAAAATTCGATATATAGAAACGATCTTATTTTATCATACAAATCTCCTAAAACCTTTAAAATTAAAGCTAATTTTCGTGTATAAAACCCAATTTCTAATTTATACGAGCATCGTATTAAATGAAAGTTGAAAAATAAAAAATTAACAGAAATTACATTTTTGCACCGTCATTAAATCTTCATTCTTTGGCAATTAACTTGATTCGCAACATTAGAGGGGTTTCGTTTTGACAGTGTAGTCGAGAGAAAAGTAAGAATCAATCTACTTAACTTGAATGATTTTTACTGAAGCTAAAAAGACTATGAATGATAATCAACAGACAAAAGGGATAACTTGAAACTGATTTTACGGTGTTACTGGTTACAACTTAGATTTGAAATAAACTTGAGGGACGTTAAGAACTCCAGAACAGAACAACAACCTATCTACACACCCCTCAACCTCAGATTCCTTATGAGTTTTATAGCAACCTTTAGTGAACATAATTTTCTCCCCTAATTTTCATTTTTCATGAGACAAACAGTCTGAAGTGGAAAAAAAAATCTACGAGTGTCTCGAAAAAAATTTCGATGTTTGGAGATTTTTTCAATGTATAGAAACAATTTTTATATGTAATGAACATAGAAATTTGCTGGGATTTCGATACATAGAAAATTTTGGTATGTGGAAGTTCGATATATGGAGGTTTGACTGTATTTTATTTTTACAACATTAAATTATCACACTTCACAACTGATTGTAAATATCATTCATACCTAAATACCATTTTAAGTACATAAATTTTTACACAAAAAAGTATATTTATAAGTAAATAATAAAAGAAATATTAGTTCAAGTCCACCATTATGTTATAATAATAACATTAGAAGAAAATAAACAACAGTGAATTGAGGTACAGTTACTATTTAAAGATTTCAGTTTGTGCTGATTAGAAATATCCAATTTACAGTGAAACTTCTCTTGAGCAACCACTCTCAGTTCCTGAAAAAAGTAGTTGTTAACGGAAGTTGGTTGCTCTTAAAGGTCTTGTTTTTGAAAATGCAAAAAACTAATTGCTCCAACAAAAATCATTTATGTTCTGCTTACAGTCTGCTTTTGTTTCTAGTACAGTTTTTAGCTGCAAAAATTAATTATTAATGTCTTTTTCATTAATGTGATCTGAGTACAACACAAGTCTATCTATTTATCATCTGTTCAAATGACTTAAATATAGATTCTGACCACTAAAATGATCTAGGAATGTCCCCCGTTCTATTTGTAAGCAAAAAATAAATTCCAGGAACAACCTTTTGAATAACTAATTGTCTTTATCAACCTCCCACAGTGACAGAAAACGCTCCTGACATGCCGTTAGATATACAAGTGTCACCTTAGCTTCCCAAGGGCATAAAAAACTATGCCCTCTTTTTTATAACATTTTTGAAAATTGAAACGGAGGGTCATGAATGAAATCCATTTGAAACACCTAGGAAAAGATTTTATCCCCTTATTCTGGTTTATTTCCACTTTTGTTGGCAAAAAAAAGACAGATGTGGGTCCAGCATAAAATGTTGAATTGCTTTTCTTTTCTTATATCTCTTTTGGTTTGCTCTTCCTGAAAATTCCTTCATTTTTTAGTTCTATGTTTGCTAAAGGTAGACTCAAGATAAAATTTTACTAATGCATTATTTTTATTATTTTAGATGCTTAATTTTTTGAAAGTTAATTTTTTTAACTTTAGATGTTTTATTCCATAAGTTTAATCACAACTCATTTGAAGAATTAGTTGATGAGTATTTTTAAATTGCTCAATACTTTATAATTTTTAGTATATTTATTTTGATGTTAGAGGACAAATTTAATGAAGTATTAATTAGCAAACTATGAAAACAAATTGCATGATGACACTTTTTCTCAAATTATAAATTTAACCCTCATTACCTTTAACATAAATGAAAATGTTTAATGAACTTCTGCTAGTTTAACAAAATTGCATATCTTGTCTTTCTAAAAAAATTCTAAATTCCTTGTGAAATGTTGAAAAGTTGGATATGCAAAAGGACACTTTTCTGGTGAACTGCCCACATGTACGAGCTGCAGCATTCAGAAAGTAGAATCGTTTCATTTTACTGCTGCCACAAGGCTGCTGTCGACGTGCATGTGCACTAGTGTTGCTTATTCACTTGCGCTCAACTGATGCCATTTTTGTTGCTTTACGTTCTGTTTTTAGTTTGCTCTACATATTTAAAATGGTTAAAACAATTACTGAGCTTGCCAACTGGGAGATTTGTGCTGTAATTTGATTTTTAACTATAAGGAAAGTCAAACCAGCTGAAAATCTTCAATTTAATGATGTTTATGTTGAAGAGACAATGAGGGGTAGAATGGTTCGAAAGTGGGTTACAAATTTTAATGAAGGTCTAACAAATATCCATGTTGAATCTTGGAATTCTGGAGCCTTCTGCTGTCAATGATAATCTGGTTAGGAAAGTTAAGGAAAAAATCTACTAGAATAGATGTGGTCCCTTTCACAATAACAATGCTTTCAGACTACTTTCTGCAAAATGTTATAGAGTCATGGTTATCGTTATTAGCGGGAAGTTTCGAAGAAAAAGGTGAAGAAAAGCTTGTAATCTGCTTCGACAGGTGTTTGAATGTTGACAGAAGCTTTGTAGAAAAATAGTTGAAGGTATGCTATTTTATGTCAAAACAACATTGTCCTGTAAAAACACTAGTTTTTTTTTTTTTGTTTTTTTTTTTTTCAAAATAGAACTTAGTTTCTGAATGTGCCACGTAGTATGTCAGTAGCATTACTACAGGGATATGCAAGGGGTTGTTCACTGTGGGGTGACACCAGAAAGGGATTTAAGAGAAGCACAAATACTTTAATTCTGAAGTTTACCCACAAAGTGCATATTTTATATTTTGTTTAATCTACCAAACATTATGTATTTTTTTTTTAATAGTAAGTTCATCACACAATGCATTCAAAATTTAAATGTCTTTTAATACATATAACTAACATATATGTACACCACATAAATAAAAATAAGTTGTTTCTGAAAATTGTCTCAACTTCATGTTGACATACAGCATGAAAAGTATTGTAATACTAGTGCTTTAACACTACTGTATATATACAGGGTATTTATAAAATCTTGCACTAATAAAAAAGAATTTAAAAACTTATTTAAGATTAATGCATAATTATTTTTTTTTATTTTTATCCATATCTCATCAATATTTCCCCATTGGTGCAACATTAGTTAAAAGCATGTAGGTAGTGTTAACATCAAAAATTGAAAATGCTTTCTATGATATGAAAGAAAAAAACTCACAGGAGTGTATTAATGCTGTGAGAAAACTTTTTCAGAGAAGAGTCAAAATAAAAAAATGGTGGAGATGATTTCTAGTTGAGTGACCTAATTAATTATTACAAACGACATTTGAAATGCAGTTTAGTAAAATTCATACTGCTTGAACATGCTGAGTTTTTCAGAAATCAGAAAATCAATTCTTTTTTTAAAACAGATTTTTAGTTAGGTAGGCTGTCTAATTTTATTTCACTGTTAAGCTTTCCATGTGGTATAGTTAACAACTAAGTTTCTAGATTTTTTTTTTTTTTTCAATTTTCTGTTTTATGAAAATAATTGTTTTAGGTGTTATGTTCTTAAATTTTACTTTTCTCCCCTTAGTTATATGATACTATAAAACCTGGGATTGTTGAATGGAATCGTGTGCACAAAATATTTAGCAAGCTAAAAGGATTTATGGAAAAATTAGAAAACTGCAACTATGCAGTTTCTCTTGGTAAAGAATTAAAATTTTCCTTAGTTGGCATAGCTGGTCATGATATTTCGGAAGGAAATCCCACATTGACATTAGGTATGTTGCTTTGTTCATACGTTAATCTTATACGAATCTGAAATTTTGTGTTATTGTAGTTCTATATAGAATTCCTTTGGGTAAATAGTCTAAGACAAAATTTTAGACTTGAAATAAATATATTTTGATATAGTGTGGTTTAAAATTTCTTTAGTCAATAAAACATCCCCTTCTCATAAAGAGTAATTTTTATGTTGTGGAAGGAAGTTTATAGATAGCTTATGATGTGTAGCACAGAGTAGCAAGCAATGTGAAAAGCCTGAAAAATTGAGAAAAGTTCACAATTCTGTAGAAGTCAAAGAACTTGCTTATTGATAAGTTTTACCGAATCCTAACTTTTTACTGAAATTGACCCGAAAAATGATTACCTTAAAATATAAACTTAGTATTCAAATAACAATTATAATCATAGGTTATTTGAAGATAATTGCCATGAATGTTAGACAAATTTTTATCATTCCTTCTTTAACTTTATAATGCAAAAGAACTATTGTTATCAATGTAAGTGCCTAAAATTATGCACTTTCGATTTCCTGCTTTAAAATTTAATGTTTCTCCCTGTCTCTCTTTTTTCACTTGGTAGTTTAAAGTAGGGATTTGAAATATTTGTACTTAACTGTGAATAACTCTTTGCATCATTGCTTTGTTTATCATTTCTTATATTGTAGAAATGATACATATATTCTGGAAAAATTCTAACATCATAATCTAAAGCATCACTGGCACTAAAGTCTATTTTAGCACCAAAAATAGATTCTGAATATGTGCTGCTTTAAAAGCTTCAAATAATGGATAAAATATGTTAATTACAGGCATGGAAACAAATTTCATTTTTTGCTTAACTTATACAAAAGTTAGAAATTGATTGGTAAAAGCAAATTTAAAGCAAAGTGCTTTTTTATGTGATAGAAATAAATACGAAGTTTCATGCTTGATTTAAATGATTTATTGAGATGTATTTCTTTCTTTTTTTCTTTTTTTTTTTTTTTTTTGTAGTATTGCTCTAAATTTTTTAATGTGTGTAAAATTTGGCAATAATCAAGTAGTAAATTCTTTTTATTGGGGGTCTTGGGATGGTGTACCTTGGATCAATGATTAACAGGTAAAGAAAACATGATTTTCAGTAAGAACACTATTTATCAATCATTAAACCACACATAAATATAGAAATATTTTTTATTTGCTTCAAAGATCAATAAAAATTTAGATCTTGTTATCTTATTACGTTTCACTTTTTTTAGAAAAGGGACAAGCTTCCGAAAACCATACTCAAGATTATTTTTTTAAGCTACACTTATGTCTAACCCAGATTGTAATTGGATAAGTCAATTCCAAATGTTAACTTCTCGAGCTGCCTTTCAGACCCACCGGATAGTATTGGGTGTTTTAGCTTGAATATGATATCCTTTTTGTCAACTTCATAAATGGTAGGATCTTCTCTTGTAAACTTCTGACAGTTTGGATCTTTTTTCAGATATTTAACTTCATATCCCATCATCAGCAATAGAAATAATCTCTGCAAGAAAATATTTGACAGTTTTCTTGCCAGCGAATTTCACCAATACAAAAACACCAATCTGAATGTTGACGTGATCTGGATCATCTAGCTCATTAAAATCTTCCTCTGAAATATCGAATTCCTCATATAAATCTTTGATATTCTCCAGTTCAGACTCTGAGGAATAATCAAGTTTTCTCATAGCTGGACTGGTAGGGGGTTTTACTATCTTAGTTTGCTTTACTTTTTTCATTGCCCTGTTAGCCTTTTCGGTTTCAAGAAGCTCTTTCTTGGGTGTCAAAGTTCAAGATTTTCTTTTAGGTCATCCCCTACAGAATTGTTTTCTCGGTAGTGCCTTTGGATATAGCCTTATTTCTTCAGGAGTGACAATGCTTGGCAAAGAAGTACCTACTAGCTTCAGATATTGACACACCAGTAACATCATAAAGTAAAAATCCAGTTAAACCATCACCCAGTTAACCATCACCCAGTAAAATTTTAGGAGTTGTAATAGCTATGCAGAAGTGTGTATCTTGGACTAGTCCAAGGTACACCACTTGGTTATAAAAAACAAAGTATGTTTGTTACAGTTAGGTCTAACTTTGTTTCAAGCACATGGTATTAGAGTTAGAACATGACTTTATAATGCATGGCCTTCATTTCAGAATAAACAATACATGTTTCAGGCTTGAAGTTAATTACAAGGGAATGTAATCAATTATGATTACGGGCACAAAAAAGGGGGATTACAATTACAATTATAATCCTCTGGAAAAACATAATTACGATTACAGCAACTATCCAATAGGGAAGTTGCAACCTATTAAATGTCCATATTTTGGCTATTGCATATTGTTAATTGATCCTCAAAACTAAAAAATTCACCATCGCCGAATTTTAAAACACCGTGGTTGATTTTTAATGAATTTTTAAAAATCCACGCGCAAAAGTGCGCTCTTCTGAAACGTCACTATCCTACGTCACAGGGCGCGAATGGGCAGCCTTCCGCCGAAGATCCCTTGTTTTCGCTAGGGACATTTTGAGCGCGCTGATATTTTTATTTTTTAGAAATTCAATAATCCTTTTGAACACACTGTGGAGGCCGGATTCATTAAAGCACAATCTAAATAATCTTCCTCAAATAATATCAAGGGTGATATTCGAATATTTCCGAGAGGATGAGAATTTAATGTTCCAGAAACGCGAGGAGATAAGCCTTTTACGTTTCATCTTCGAAGTCGAATGCACGTTCTTCGATTTCTCCCATGACATGGGAACCGGTTCGCTAGCGTTTCTCTCCTATCGGACGTCACTTCCTATGCCATCTGACGTCACAGGCGCTTGAACTTTAAAAATTAATTTAAAAAAAACTACTTATCGTATCGCAAAAATTTTTTCACCTATGATGTTCATACATGTTACTCTATCATATAAAAATAAAATTGAAAAATCGAAAACTTCCCTATTATGTAGAAAATGTAATCGATTATGATTATAATACGCCGTTTATGATTTTGATTAGGATTACAGACTTATATTATAATGTATGTATATCACTCATTTGCATTAACAATCTGATAGTTGAAAATTATGATTTTTGATTTAATATTAAGGGGATAATTGCATTTACCATGTAGTATGACCTTAAAGATTATTTATTTTGTATTATTATGCTGTTGCAGAAAAAGAGCAATGTATGAAAGATAAAAAACATCTAGGAAATTCAAATTGCGTACATTACACAATGCTACAATGACTGTACAGGTATAGGCACACTCTTATTCAAATGTATACACAGTGCATATTGTTTTTGACTA
The DNA here is from genome assembly GCF_026930045.1 of Uloborus diversus. Taxonomy (NCBI): domain Eukaryota; kingdom Metazoa; phylum Arthropoda; class Arachnida; order Araneae; family Uloboridae; genus Uloborus; species Uloborus diversus. The sequence goes on from NC_072733.1 coordinate 119,046,977, forward strand.
AGCTGTTCATTATTATTTTGCGATTGCTGTAGTTCTGCCTTAGCCCTGGCTTAAGCGCTAAGGCAGAACTACTGCAATGGCTGCTACTGCTGGCTTAACTTACTGCTAAACTGCTCAACATTTTAGAGTTTATAATTTCTGAAAATTGTGTGGTATATTTCAGCATTGTATTCTCAATTATTTAGTATGTTATCAGTTAATTTAATATGCAGTTATTTTTTAAAAAAAGAATCTCGTATGGTTCTTTATGCAGAAAAACTACAATGTAATAAAATATGCAGAAAGTGTAAATACAGTGCAGAACCTTTTATCCGGGAACGAAAAACCAGGAAACCAGAAAACCGGCAAGTTTTTGCCGGTTTTCCCCGCCATTTTTTTAAAAATACGCATTTTTGGCAATTTTCGAAAAACTAAGCATTTTTTTTGAAATACCTAAAAAAAAATATGAACTGCTTCTTAATAATACCATATTACTCACATATAAATCGGGAAAATGCTTACAAAAACGAACTTCAAATCCTTTATGCGGGGCAAAATTTCCGAAATATTTTTTTGAATTAAGAAGTACACTCGTAAGTCGGAAATTTTAGTGTTTTATTTCAACTTAAAACTAAAGAAATGAATATTGTCGCATTATAATGCAATATTTTAGTGAACAGCCTTTAAAATTAAAGCCGTTTAGAGCGTAAAACTCCGCAAAATAGTTGGAAACATTGAAAACCAGATTCGCGAATTTTCTGGATAGTTAGTTGATCGTGAAATCTAGAAATCGTTAAACGCAAGACTGTAATAAGGCTGCAAGAACTCATAAATCAAATTCCTATTGATATTGCAAAAAACAATAGTAATCAATAACCATAGTAATTACAAACACAAAAACTTTATAAAATTAAAAAAAAAAATGCGTTCATGAAAACAAATTCTTTCATACACTATAGCAGGAAAATCGCACATTTACGTTCAAAAACTTGTTTATAGCCCTCCCCTTCATTTTTTTTCATTTTAAAGCATCGAAAAGTGGAGGGTTTTTTCTTTTCCAGATTGAGAGAGAGAATGTGAGGATCTCAGGTCTTATGAATAACTTGAAGTTCTTTTATGTTTAAATTATTCTTTCACTAGTAGTTTTTTAATATGTCTGATAGTATTTATAATCATTTCTGAACTGTTTTCTTCTTATTTTTAATATGTATTATTACTATGTTATGTCAATTACTATTTATTATAATAATTTAAGTTTTATAAATAATTGGTCAACAGAGCATTTTAGCGATCCAGAAAACCGGGAAATTCAGATATCTGGGATAGCGATGGTCCCGAACATCCCAGATACAGTAGGTGCCGCTTAATATGATCACAGTTTATTTTATCATTCGCTTAATGTTATCAGATTCACGAAGTCCCAGAACACTTGTATGTTAACACACGTTAAAAAAGTCGGATATTGTAATCAGCGTCTTTGTTTATTGTTATCACTTTTTCATAAACTTTCAATTTTTTCCCCGTTTTTGTTCCTCAGTTAACAGAAATACATAGGCAAACCCTGACGAGACTAACTTTCTGTGTAGCATTTTGTGGTTTTCAATAGCAGTTCAAAATTTTTCTAGGAATGAAGCTTCAGAAAGTTCGCCCCCAGTGACCACAGACTCCCCCTAAGAAAACTTTCTTTTGCGCCTAAAAAAGTTCAGTCGCTGGACATGGCATTGATGTAGGACCTCCATTGTTGCCATTGCTTTGTAAACTATTAAAGAATTGTGCCGAGATTGAAAACAAAGCGAAGTTAAATTAAAATTTGAACAACAAGCAAAACCATGCTGGAAAAGATAGAAAAGCTGAATGTGCTTTGAAACTGGTTTACTAATGTCAGGAAAAAACGGTCATATTTTACTTCACCAATTATTATGTGATTAAAAATTGCATAATTTAGCTTTAACTTTTTATAATTCAGATATTTCCATTCTGTTAATTTAATAATTTATAATTTGAAAATGCGTTTAGCTGAGTCACTGTGATTTTAATTTGAGGTTGCCAAAATAAATGCACCTTAATTGGAAAAAAAATCATTATTTTGTGTGTCCTTTATTCTTTTCAGTTATTGTTATTAGTCGGTTATTGTTATCAAATTGTATTTGACCCAAAGTGATCACATTAAGCGGCACCTACTGTAATTGGTTCTCTACTGTAAAAGATATGGAACTAAACAATTGAACATTTGAAAAAAAGGAATTAAATGCATTTAAGTGTAATTAATACTTTAAAGGTGTCTGGTTTTTTTGTCTCATTTTTTGAGAAGTGAAAAAATTTCCAGCAATGCTACACAGTCGTTGAACTGGAGCAGATGACGCAGAGATTTAAAAAATACTTGGGTAGTATTATTTTTAGCAAAAGGATACATATGAGTGTTAGAGCCCTGCAACTCCTTTCCAGGATCAGTTTTATGATTATTTGATAAGCTATTTACATATGCATTGATTTTATTCTTGAATCAATCACTTACTAAAGAAATTGCACTTTACAAGTGCTAAAAGGTTTCAGCTTTAACACTCATAAAAAATGAGATTGGGCGTAACATGTTTTGCAATGATTTCCACACTTTTTAGTTATATAGCTTTTTTTTTTTGCATAAATGAGTATTTTATAATAATATTTATACATCGCAGTTTTAATGCAGCAGTGAAGTGCAATTTTTCTCACTTTAAAAATGTGGCATAAAAAGATAATTATATTTCAAAATTTGTGTTAATTCCTTGATACAATAAAACATAAACAAATTTTATAAAATCTATCAATGTAAACTTTTTACTTTCATAAATCATTAATTAGAGATAATATCAGTTGTAAACGTATCAACATACATTTAAGATGAAACTATGCGAGAAATTATTTTGAAAACATACAAAAAAAAAATCTTATTCACCAGAGTTTAGATTAGATGTCATGTAGGAAAAAATAAATGCAATGTGTAAATACGTGTAAAGGCAAGCGTGTTTAAAGAATCACTGAAACACATATGCGAATTCGGTTTTCTTTTGACAAAATCTTTTTTTCAGTCATTCACTATTTTCTCATGAAAGTATTAAAAAAAACCAAAAGCTTTTTGTTGCACAAAACTTAGTTGTACTTTTGATATCATTGTACTTTTTCTGCTAAAATATGACTTTAAGTGGTAATGTGCTTCGCTTGATTGCCTAATATTGACAGATGAAAGGGAAACTGATGAATGACCAATTGTAAGGATTTGGGAAGAGGTTCCCAAGAAGCCCTGAAAGGTTCCTGTCAAGCCCACAGTGTACTAATTGTACTAAACACTTAAGATGGGGCTTGATTTATGACTCTTGTTCTCAAAGAGGGACGAGTGGGGATGAGCACTGAATAGTCTTTTAAAGAAAGAAGTTGTTTTCTATGTTACTATTAAACTATGTTATCTTTTCATATATTAGTAAAAGGACGGCTTAAATTTTTTCACTTTTAGAAAGTCAAGATTACACGATTACAAGGGAGAAATTACGGATTATTTTACTTAGATTACAGTTATGATTATGCATGAAAATTCTGAGTATCCCATTGATAGATTACAATTATGATTATGATTACACAAAAACGTAATCGATTACTCAGATAACAATTACGTATTTGGCGATTTCTCCAAGCCTGATATGTTTCATAATAAAAATACATAAAAGTGTCTGGAAAAACTTACTTTTGAATGGTGGATTTCCTTTTTCAATAATACTTCAATCAGATTAGCTTTCTACAAAATAAAGAGGTATGCACTGAGACCTTTAGTGGTAAATACTTTAACTACTCATGTTACTATTCAACTATTTTAATAAGCAGAGCTATAATCAGCCTAGGTCCAAGGTACACGTATGTCCGAGGTATACCACTTACCCCTACAACTAATTTTCTACAGTTATCCCCATTTTCCTGATCTTTTTTTTTATAACTGAAATTTGAGAAATAAATACAATGCTTTGAGAAAAATATGTGCCATGTATTGTATTAATTACTACCCAATCATTTCAAGCATAATTAAGAAGGAAAAAAATTTCGTATTATCTTTGAAACTGGTTATGGCTGGTTTGGTTAGGGACTATTTTGATCTCTTCCCTTTTCTGCTTGATTTCGAGGATTCTTTATTTATTTATTTATTTATTTTTTTTATTTCCTCCATTTTCCTTTCTGACCACTTTTATCCCTGCGATGTATGAAATTTTAATCACTGATAATGGGACATCCCAATCAATTGCGCCTCTTCCTGCTTTTTGGAAACAATATTATGCATTTGTATAATACATAATATGTATCAAGTACTGTGCCCCCCCCCCCCCCCTGAAAACTTTGAAATGCAGGGGTAGAAGTAGTCCTATATTTCCTATATTTTCAAAAAAAGCATCAAAAGTGTCCCATATTTTTGCCAATTATCCTATATTTCCAGTGGCGGATCATGCAATTTTGAGGCCCCAGGCGCAACTTGATCCGGAGGCCCTCTAATTGACACGACAAAAATGATAGTTTTTTACTATTAACAATACAGAAAATCAGAAAATCATAACTTTCTTTTATTTTTGAATCAAGCAGCAATGGGGGGGGGGGGCTAACATCCTTATTTAATAGGAAAAAAACGACATTTCCGACAAAAAAAAAACTTTACAGCGAAAAAATTTTGTTTTCTCTATTTTTTGTAATTTAGTTAATGCAGGGGTGTATATCCGACCCCGATTTGTGGCATCTTCTGGCAAAATCCCAGAATTACCCAGTTTTTCCAACGGGGGACGGGGGAGGGGGTAGTTGGCAAAAAGAGAGGGGGATAACCTCTAATCGGATAAGGAAGGGGGGGTCCCGGGGGGTTACCCCCGGGAAAAATTTGAAACTTGTAGTTTTAAAAAGCGATTTTAGACTTCGCTGATGTTAGGGGGCAAAAGGTGCAAGGGCCTCAGCGGAAAGCTGTTGAAATAGATGCCTTAAAAACGCGATTATAGGCCAATTTATTGACGTTAGGGTAAAGAATGGAGCTCAGGGAACTGCCTCCAATCGATTGTTTTTTTTTTTTTTTAATAGCTCGAAATCAATTACTCCTAGCTCCTTCCCGATTTTAGAAACTGAAGTTTCAAAAACGCAATTGTAGACAACATTACGGGATAAACAATTTTACAGAAAAGAGGTTCTGGAGCCTCTCCCCCTGGACATTTGTTTCAAAATTATGATTCTAAAAACTTAAGCATTTATATTCAGGGGCTATTCCACTTAAACTGTTTCTAAGTGTAATTTTAAAAACTTATTTTTTTATGATATTAGAGGAAGGTGGTTCAGCGACCATTGCTCGAATATTTTACGAAATCCAAGTCTTAAAAACGCGATTGTTAAGACCATATTTTGCAACATTAGGGCCAGTAATTTTTTGAAATTAAAGTTCCAAAAACGCAGTTTTAAGCGATTTTCGATCTTGTTTGGGGGCTTACCCCTGGAACTTTTGTGAAATTGAAGATCTTCAAAAATGGTATTTCAGAGTCTCGCTCTTCTCTCCATAATGCTTTCGGTGTGTGTGTGTGTGTGTGAAGGGGGGACTTTAGAGAAGTGTCCATTTTAAAACTTAAGAGGGAGAGATAAGAACGAAATAGAAATGGGGTGACAATAAGAACAGTAAGCCATACTGTTGAATTTTTTTATTTCAGAGATTTCTTTTAAAGAGAAATTTAGATTTTTCCCATCATTATTATTTTTTTCTTTTAACAATCACTGTGTTTTCCCAAGACCTGTTCTTTTCTTCGCTTCAATAATAAAGAATAGTTTAAAAAAATTCAACTCAGCATTATGAGGGGGAGGCCGTGATCCCCCCTCCCCCCTCTGATTGCGCCACTAGTGTAATTATGTATAAATATCAAAAATTGGTATTTTAAAATTGACGTACGCACTCCTTAATATTTTACGTCGTCGAAAAGAGCTTTTCTTCTGTAGAAGATGAAGTTTGTTACAATTTGCTCAGTTAATATTAGACAGATACAAGTGTTTCTAATTTTGCGCACATCATAGTCTAAATTAAAGCTCAGCTGGAGAACGAAATGTAACTGGAGACTACAAATTTGATAAATAATTTCTGAAACGTTACGTAACGGTCATTTTGATATGCTTAGGTGCCCCCTTAGCAATTACAGTCCTGATTTTTTTTTTCAACGGGAGGGGGAATCTTAATTTATTTATACCTTTAGGACATCAAATATAAGATTTTAATGCGATCCTTAGTGATGATTATCAGTCATTATTCCAAGAATTTCCAAACTATATTAAATATTTCATACTACTTTAAAAAATGCACTGCTACTGCTGGTTATCTTCTCGGCCGTTTTGAAGGCTTTTTTTTTTATTTTATAATTTTTTTTCCCACTCTCCAAATAATTTATTATTATTATAATATCACTTAATCAAAATTCAATAATGTACAAGTTTTGTTGGTACAAAAAATGATGTGTGGCGTCTTAAATGTCGCAATCGTGAAAGAGATACCAATGACATGAAGCCCTTTAATTGGCTCACAAATTAGAACATGAAATAGTAATATGAACCACCAATCACTTTTCCTGAGCTTTGAACGTCAGGAGCACCTAAATTATTGTTTATAAGAGAGGAGCAGATCCAGAAGTATTTTTAATATTTTGAAAAACTGACATTGGGTTCAGTGGTTGGAAAAACTACATTTTTTTTGTAGCGAACTACAACTACAACTACTTTAGCACAAATGTAGTTAACTACAACTACAACTACTTTTTTCAAAATGTAGCAACTACAAACTACTTTTGAAATGAAGTCGCTACTTCGCTACTTTTTAAAAATTAAATAAATAAATAACATACACATACACACCGTTTGAGATTGAATGAAAAAATTAGCAAAATTTTCAGATTGATATATTGGCTCATTTGAATATGAAATATTGCTATAAATTATTTATTCTTTCTTCCTTTACTGAAACGATTCGTCAATCGAAACATTTTTTACCAATTGCACGAATATTCCCTGCAAGAAAGGATTTAAAAGTGGAAGGAGTTCAACCTTCAAATTTTTAATCCTTTCCTGACAGTAAATAGTATTTCATTCAAGAAGAGCAACTCGGCTACTTGAAATTGAGATAAATCCAATCGTAATTTAATTTAAATTTTACATAGACTAGACATACATATACATAAAATTGATTTAGATGATGAAGTGCATCAACAAAAGAGAAAAACTTAAATTTTCATTATATGAGTTAATTTTAAAGGAACTTATATTTCATAGTTAGGGATTCATAGGATAACATTAGTTATTTCATAGGAATTGATTGCTTTTGAGCTTCAAGCTAGGGTTCCAGACCTGGACACCATCTCTTTTCTTACGCCCCTAATAAAATGAAATAACAGCATTTTTCTATTTTGCCAATAACCTCAAAAACTCACAACATTTAATAATTGACTTTTAATATGTTAATGTATCAACACTCAATCAGTAAAAAAGACAAAATAAAGAAAAATGAAAAATATCCCAATCGGTACTACTAATTATCCGAAACATGAAACATAACTAAAAATGATTACTTTACTTCAATGTGCAATTTTTAACAACAGTGGACTAGGGCTACAACGCAATTCGACTAACACGAAATGTCTATATAGAGCGAGTTTTACTCGAGGAACGAATTTTGCAGCTGACACGAATTCCTCACCCGCTACACGGAAATTTTCTTAACGGAAGCGCAGGGCTTATATCACCTTCTTTCTTGGGTACTAAATATTATTTCGACTGCATGTGCAAATGGCATTAATACCGAAAGCTTTTTGCTTAACGGGCAAAGTTTGCAGGAAACGGGAAAAAAATCGTTTCTTTCTTTTTAAGCCATGCTCTATTCAAGGCGAATATTGGGAAAATGTGAAAGTTTCTATGCCAAACAAAGTAATGGCGTCAAACAGATACAACACATGACGTCAAAATTATATGTTAGAGGTCAGCTCGAATTTTTCAGTCTTACGAATCTGATTGGTGCAAACTTTTACTCGCGTAAGACTTGCACCAGTCAGATTCGTTTGAAAATGCGTTTTTTTTTTAAACTTGATTCAAAAGTAGTTTCCAGAAATCGCTACAAACTACTTTTTTTTTGTAGCGAACTACTCGCTATAAAAAAGTAGTGCGCTACACTACAAACTACTAAAAAATGTAGCTACTACAGTAGCGTCGCTACTTGTAGCGCGCTACTTCCAACCACTGATTGGGTTTGATATCTCATTTTAGATGCAATTTCAAAAGACATTTTTTTAACGCAATTTCAGGCTATATTTGGTAAAAACACAAGGAAAAGGGTTTGTTTTGTGAAGGCTCCCCTGGAAATTTTTGAACCCTAAAAACGCATTTGGGGCTGACCCCCAGGAAATTTTGTTATTGTAGTTTAAAAAACGCAATTTTGGGATGCATGTGGACATGTTAGGGGGAGAGGTGGTTGCTTTAACTCGGAAAGTTTTTGAAATTATAAGGTCTACGATTGATGATGCTGGTGGAGAAGAGAAGAGGTTTGAGAGGATTTCAAGTTATATACAATAAAACTTTAAAAACGCCATTACAAATTTTCTTTGGGAGAGTTTACGGGAGGGAGATTTAAATTAAGGAGTTTTCCCTTCTTAAAACACATTCTAAAGTTCTCTTTGGTAACCGCATAAGAGGTGGGTAAGTAGCTGCTGTCCTCTCGCAAATTTTCAAAATCAAAATTCTGAAAATGGACTTTTAAGTGACTTTTGGGAGGATAACAGGGATTGGGGACTCTGAGTCGAAAATTTTCCAAAATTACGATCGTAAAAACCTAATTTTCGACTGTCTTTGATCTTGTCAAAAGGGTTAAATCCCTCTTTTGGATCAGTGGTAAGTGTCAGAAGTTGCTGTCGCGGCATGATCCGACTTTCAGGGCGATTCCGAAGTCAAATAAAAAGTAATAGGAGGTGTATGAAAATGCAGGTCTCTTCTTTTATGTCATAAGTGTTTTTAATGCAGCGGCTTCTGCCCCAGTAAGTTTAAGGATTTGTAGTCTTGAAAATTCGTTTTTGACGATCGTTTGTAATGTTAGAAGCAGAAGAGGTATGAAGATAATTGTAAAACCGCAGTATTGTTACATCTCTAAATTATGTTAATGAAAGGGCTTTTCGGGAGCTCGCCAACTAATTTTTTTTTTCAATTATAGCTCTAAAAACGCAGTTTTAGAAGACATTTGGTGATGTTATGGGAAAGAGAGATTCCAGGGCCCGACCTCGCAAATTTTCATTATTTGTAGTTTTAAAAATGCATTTTAGACAACTTTTGATAATGTAAATAGAGGTTCAGAGGCGCTCCCCCGGTCCTTTTTGAAATTGTATCCTTTAAAACTGTCGATTATCACCTATTATGCTACGAGAAAGGGGGTTCGGCGGCTCTCCCCCGAAAATTTCCGAAATTATAGTTGCAAAAACGGAGTTTTAAACGATATTTGGTAATGTTAGGGAGGAGAGAGATTTGGTGTCAATCTCCGGGATTTTTTTTTTTTTTTGAAACTGAAATCTTTAGAATACGATTGAAAGATCATCTTTGGTAACGTAAAGTGGATTGGCCATCTTTCCCAATTGAAGCTCCGAAAATGTAATTTTGGTTGAATTTCAATGCTGTTAGGGGAAAAAGGAGTTTTCGGATGCTCTCCTCTGAAAATTTTTTGAAATTTAAGCCATGAAAAATAAATTAAAGATAATCTTTAATGATTTCAATGAGGGGGGGGGGCAGAGAGATATTAATGCAAAAAATTTTGAAGTCAGCTTTAAAACGCATGTTTTAGAACATCTTCGGTAACGATAGTGGGAGGAGAGGCTTGTGGGCCCTTTTTCGCTGATTTTCGGGGGCGCTTCAACGGAGATTTTTTTGGAATTGAAGCCTTTAAAACGGAAGTTTAGACGATCTTCGGTGATATTGGGGGGGGGGAGAGATCTTTAATTTTTTCGAGTTGAAGTGCGAAACATTTTTGACAGCGTTTTTATAGCATGCAAGATTTTGAAAATTTCGAGAGGGGCCTGACACCCTGACCTCCCCCCTCTGGCTACGGCCTTGGGGGGGAGCTACTTAAAACAATGTATTACGTAAAACATGTCCACGAGAATCAGTAATGTGCAATAATTATATCAATTTCTCTACAATAGTGGTCAAAGAATAGCAGTAATTAGTGTGGTACCGGGTACTCGGTACGCACTTGGTACTCTGTCCACTTATCCCGTTATTTAAGACTGATAAGAAATTAAAATACATAACGTTATTCACTGTAAATAATCTTCATGATAAGTATACTTACTGGTGGATATCGGCTATAAATTCTTCATTTGTATTACCGCAATCTAATCACTATTTCTTTTTTGTGGAAATACCTCGTGTTACCAATTCTAGAAAACCACCAGTCATAATATGACGGGTGCAAATTTCTTGATCATTCCATTTTATTTGTAAAAACAAGAAACCCAACGAGTAGGGTCTTATTGCAGTTCCTGATTTCTAAAAAATAATTTGAATTCAAGACGTCGAAATTCAAATGTGACTGATAGATGCTTTTTTTTGGGGGGGGGGGGGCATTTCTAAGCATTTCTGGTAAAAGGAAATAAACCTTAAAATTTATAAGTCTTAAGTATTACACGGTATCAACTTGGTCTGCGCACGTGCCTTATATTCAAGGAACAGAAATCTTGGTTTAATATGATATAATTACTTAACCACCCTAGGCGAGACCCGACAGTTGAAAGCAAATTATAAAAATTTACTTTTGTGAGCGAAAAAAAAAAAAAGAAAAAGAAAAGAAAAAGAAAGAAAAAAAATTGATACTCATATTGTAATATTTTGCTGTAAGTCAAAAATTATTTTTGTTATTATTAGATGATAAAGTTCTTAGAATTAATGTTTTAAATATTAATTGAGATCTACTAATATTCGGCAAAGTATTTGTTTAATATTAAGCTTCTTATTTGTTGTTTTAAATAATTTGTACAATTATTCAAGTGCATGTGGGGCAAAGTGAAACAGCTCCATTTAGTTTACTTCTTCAATACTTTATAAAATCACTTGCGTATTTATTTATTAATTATTTCATTTACATTCTTTTATTTAATAGTTACCTTATTTATTCATTCATTCATTTTCTTATTCATTCACTATTGAGCAATCACGATTGCTTATTGTTCTCATTTGACTGTCCTTGACGTTACTGTGATTTTATTTTCCTCCTGATTTCCTCTGCAGCACTACCGCCCACCGTCCTCTGCTGGTCCTGAGCATTGTCCCCCGGAATCTGCTTCTTCTGGTAGGTGGCGTCGATGTCCTGCACACACGCACGCTCATACACATACACACACGCCTACGTGCATACACATTGGTTTACACACACAACTAAGCACACGTAACTTCCCAGGAGGAGGGGCAGGCTTGGGGGGACAGGAGCCGTTTCTGTCAACAATAACTCCAATGAGTAGGTCGCAACTCGTTATTGCGAAACACAGAATTTGAATTCAAAATTTCAAAATTAAAATTATTTTTTTTTTATTGACTCATTTAATTTTTCTCATATATTAACTTATTATTTTTTATTTGCTTATTTTTTCCTTTTCTTTTTATTTATTCATTCATTTGTTCTTTTATTTACTCATTCATTTGATCAAAGATATCTTTAATAATCAAATAAAAAATATTTAATTCGAAAAAATTTCATTTTTCACTTTGCCCCATAGAAAAAAAAGTAAATATTTCGACCTTTTTTTGGAGGTGCAAAGTTATAGTTAAAAATTAAAAATAATGTTTAAATGCAAGTTTTATTACAAAATATATTGTTCCTACTTTATGAGTCGAAAATTTTCGAACAAAATTCCAATTTGTTCATACTGAAATGAAGTAAGTGATCTTAACCATTTCACTTTGCCCCACATTTCCCTACTTTACCGATTCTACTAAAACAATTTCGTTTTTAAACTTACGACTAAAAAGTAAGTTCAGGCATTAGAGAAAAAAAAGTTTGATTGCTCACCTAAATTCCAGTGCTGTTTTTTTTTTGGGGGGGGGGGGGAGAAGGCTTTTTTTCTTTCATTAAACTAGCAAGATTCTGACCACTGTTGCAAGACAAGATAACACTGCACTGCTGAATTGGATTGAAATGTACAGGGAAGAAGAACGGTGCTCGCGGTCATTTTCCCAAGGTCAACCGCCCTGTTTTGGCTTCCATTTGACGTGGAACTTGAGCGATATAATGCCTTTCCCTTTGTTACTTCTTATCTAACACCCCACTTTCTTTAGGGGACACATGACCTTGAAAAAAAAAGCGGGAACTCTCCGATCTCAGAAAAAGTGATGGCTACGGTGGAACACGAAATATGCTGTTTGTTTTGATGAAGCAGTACGGAGGAAAGAAACAAATATATTTTGAAATTCATGACTAATTGACAATTCTATGAGTTTTGAGCATTTTTTACAAAAAATTATGACTTTACCCATTGCAAATCCTCTAAATGAATAATTTTTCCTCCTGAAAAAGTTCAAACAAAGGCACCTGAAACCTGGGGCCCCCTTAGACGAAACCCTATTGGGATCAATCCTATTAGGGTACCCTATTGGGAGCAATCAGTCCACGCCTAAAATTCATGACTAACTCTCAATTTCCATGAGTTTAGAGCATTTTTCACTCAAAATTATTACTTTCCATGGCAAATCCTCAAAACAAGCATTTTTTTATCCTGGAAAAATCCAAACAAACGCACTTGAAGCTTGGGGCCCCTTTAGAAGCGGTGTACCCTATTGGGAGCAGCAAACCCGTGCCTAAAATCCATGACTAACTGTCGATTCCATGAGTTTTGAGTATTCTCCACTCAAAATTATGACATTCCATTGCAAATCCTCTAAACGAACAATTTTTTCTCCTGGAAAAATCCAAACAAAGGCACCTGAAGCCTGGGGCTCTCTTAGATGTGGCCCTATTTGGAGCAATCCCATTAGGGGGCCCTATTGGGAGCAATCAGCTCACGCCAAAAATCCATCACTAACTCAATTTCCATTAGTTTTGAGCATTTTCCACTCAAAATGATTACTTTCCATGGCAAATCCTCAGAATAAGCAATTTTTTCTCCTGGAAAAATCCAAACAAACGCACTCCAAGCCTTGGGCTCCTTTAGACGCTGGGGGGCCCCATTGGGAGCAGCAAACCCGCGCCTAAAATCCATGACTAATTGTCGATTCCATGAGTTTCGAGCATTTTCCACTCAAAATTATGACTTTCCATTGCAAATCCTCTAAACGAACAATTTTTTCTCCTGGAAAAATCCAAACAAAGGCACCTGAAGCCTGGGGTCCTCTTAGATGTGGCTTTATTGGGAGCAATCCCATTAGGGGGCCCTATTGGGAGCAATCAGCTCGCGCCAAAAATCCATCACTAACTGTCAATTTCCATTAGTTTTGAGTATTTTCCACTCAAAATGATTACTTTCCATGGCAAATCCTCAAAATAAACAATTTTTTCTCCTGGAAAAATCCAAACAAACGCACTCCAAGCCTGGGGCTCCTTTAGACGCAGGGGGGCCCCATTGGGAGCAGCAAACCCGCGCCTAAAATCCATGACTAATTGTCGATTCCATGAGTTTCGAGCATTTTCCACTCAAAATTATGACGTTACCCATTGCAATTCCTCTAAACGAACAATTTTTTCCCCTGGAAAGATCCAAACAAAGGCACCTGACGCCTAGGGCCCCCTTAGGCGCGGCCCTATGGGGAGCAATCAGTCAGCGCTTAAAATCCATTACTGTCAATTTCCATGAGTTTTGATCATTTTGAACTCAAAATTATGACTTTCCATGGCAAATCCTAAAGCAAAATATTTTGGTTTTGAGTATGTAACACTTTGCGGCCCGGAGGCCCCCTGCTTTGCTGGAGGCCCCAGCTATCGCCTCATGCGCCTATGCGGTGATCCGCCACTGTATATTTCCTATATTCCCATAGTTTGTTATAAAGATTTATAGAAAATGACTATTGAAAAGCTTTTAGGTCACTTGATTTGCACTTTCTTTCACAACTTGACAAAAGATAATTCAAGACTGCTTAAAAACGAGATACATAGGTATAAAATTTTTTTTTTTTTTTTTGGAATGTCTGCCGGCACCCATCTATTTAGATTTTGTTATTAGTGTAGAGTATTTTTGACAAAAATTAAAAATTGTTTTAATAGAAAGGTTCAGTGATCCATATTTTATGATAAGCTCTCCAAACCATTGATGAAGCACTTTGTCAATGAATCTTCACTAACAAAAAAATGTGGTGAAGATTCAGCTGTTATAAATACAAGAAAAAGGTATATTTAAAACATTTAAATATAGGTAATTATACAAAAAAAAAAAGATCAATATTAAAATTTTTGAGGAATGGGGATTTGATCTTACTTGGAAGTCAATTAATTCATTTTGGAAAAATGCTTTGCAATAATAAATATTGAGCATATTTCTAGTTGCAAATGCTCGCAAACAGAAAGATACTGTTATAAGAAAGATCATCTAAAAGCATTGACGCTATAATGAGAATTTAAGATTGATTAAGATGCTGCAATTGGGGAAAGCAATAAGTGCGTGCATTACTAAGGAAAAATTTCCGCTTTGTCACGGTTTATTTTAGTGCTAAATACAAAACTCAAAAAGCAATGGAAAAATCTTATAGAGATGCATAACAATCAAAGGTGAAACAAAAGACTGGTGTACCTTCAAACAAAGAAGAAAATAGTGAAACTGATTCTGCTCAGTTTGATTCATGTAGGCAGTCAAAGCATAGAAAATGGCCTAAAACATAAATATATACAAATACAAATACAAATGTGACGACCAGCAACAGGCTCTGGGCCCAGCTAGGCTGGTCCTAGTCAATTAATTAGTCCCCAATGAAGATCAATGGCCCTCTTAAAGCTATCCACCCCCTTGCTCATTACCGTCTCTTCCGGTAAGCTATTCCAAGTGCCCACGACCCTGCTAAAGTAGTAGTTTTTTCTGATTTCCAAGTTAGCCTGAGATTTAAATAGCTTAAAACAATGACCCCTTGTCCTGCTTTCCCCGCAAAAATTTAATCCATTTACATCTTTCATTTTGATAAATTTAAATAACTGAATCGTGTCCCCTCTGACTCTCCTTTGCTCCAGGCTATACATGTTAAGCCTATTAAGTCTGGTATCATAATCTAAATCTGAGAGTCCCCTTACTAATTTAGTTACCCTTCTTTGAACCCTTTCCAATACAAAAATATCTTTCTTCAGATAAGGCGACCAAAACTGAACAGAGAAGCAAATGAGGTCTTAAGCTTCTCTAACTCTAATTGATGCTGGTTATAAAAATATTACATTCACAAAATATGAAATGCAGAAAAAGGTTTGGCAAAAGCTATTCCAAAATGTAAATAATCAATGATTGTAAATAGTTGAATTAAAAGTAATTAGATGTCAGATTGTTTAAATTTGTTTTAAAATATTTTTTGTATACAAAAAAAGTTTTTTTCTTATTATATTATTCTTTCAGGAATAGGAAACTCATTCTAAGTATAACTTTTTATTTGGGTTTTTAAACTGTATGCAGTATGATTCATTGAAATCATTGATAGTAATTGGTGCAAAATAATTAGATTATATAAACTTTAAATTGTTTATTTTTTCACATCAAAATTATTCATAAAACATGTCCTATATTTTTTGTGGAAAATGTCTTATATATTACAAATTGACCACTTCTACCCCTGGAAATAGTGTACCTAAAAGCCGCGTTCACAACACGCTTTTTGACCCGGTAGATATCCACTCTGGC
The DNA here is from genome assembly GCF_026930045.1 of Uloborus diversus. NCBI lineage: Eukaryota > Metazoa > Arthropoda > Arachnida > Araneae > Uloboridae > Uloborus > Uloborus diversus. The sequence continues at coordinate 119,062,807 of NC_072733.1, forward strand.
TCCGCAAAAAATCGATTGAAAAATTCCCCATTTCCATGTAAAAAGAGGTTTCCCATTGCAACACAGAAAGCGGTTTTTACCCAGCATCCTTAGCGATTAGTAGACGAACTTGTTTCGCTTAATTTGTTCTGGGTAAAATTCTGCTTTACTCCCAGAAGCAAGCAGGAGGAGAAAAAATCCACATATACCCCGCAAATAACCGGAATGCGGTGAAAAGCAGGTTTTTTTTGGGTCAAAAGTGTCCATGGAAATGGCCCTAAAGTTATCTAATTGTTTCCAATGAATTCTTAAAAAAAATTGAGAATCCTTTAAAAGTCCTTACTTTTTACTTTTAAAAATAAGTATGAACCCTGATACGCAAATTTGATGTTGAAAATACACTCTTAACATAAAACTGGGTTTAATTTAAAAAAAATATGAAGCCTATGTACAAAAATAGTGATGTTTTTTGTACTTAAAGGAGAACTTTACCAAATTTAGCGATATTAAAATTAAAGAAGGCTCTGTAAGGGGGGGGGGGGAACCACAAATTAAAAATCTAATAAAATATAGCCTTTTTCAAATAACATTAATTTTGAAAAAAGTAAATGTGTTTCCTTCTAGGATGTAGTAGAAAACTTCTTATGAAACAAGAAATCTGAAATTTGCAGGGATATATAGTGGATGCGATGCTGAAATCATAGACTAAGAAGGCTCTAATATGTCTCTAAAAATACACTTTCTTCACTCTTACTTGGATTTCTTCCCAAAAAAATTGGGCAAAGGCAGCAATGAAAATAATGGATGATTCTATCAGGACATTTCCCATTTGTAACAAGATACATCAAGAAAGTAGGGAGCTAATGTATTTGCAAATTATTGATGAACTTCATTGTAGAACTTTCCAGAGCAAATTGTGTCAAACAAACCAAAGTAACACCTTTTACCTAACTAGAATATAGTGTAGATGCCACTATATTGTAAATTATTACAGCACCTTTCTCGCAAAATCCTAACGTGATGGAAAAAAATGGTTTGTATTTTCGACTTCAGCATGAAAATTAATACCAGGTTCAGTCAATAATGTCTTTGGGAGATAAAATAAATATTTGTAGACCAGTTTAATCACAAGACTTGTAAAACTAAAATTTTTTCATCATAATATTCTATGACAAAAATATTTTATTAGGGTCAGACTATTGCTCACTCATTAAAACTCACAATCAGCATTTGTCTTAATTTGTAACTAATTTTGGTGAAATGAAGGCACGCTAAAAGAATCATTGCTTCATCAGCCCTTGTTGAATGATTTTTGCACTAGATTCAGGATGTGTAAAAATTCCATAGAAACTGCTTAGTTGCAGAAATCAATTCCCAAAGAACCTAGAACTCCTTAAAATCAATTCAGCTTTGGTTTGAAACAAGGGAAAGTAAAGAAATATTATGGAATCGGTGATCAAAAATGTTTTCAATGATGAAATATTAAAGTTGCTAGATTTTTTTTCTTTGAATTTTAGCATAATTGACATTTTTGAAAACTCCTGGCTCACCATAATTATTCTTATTAAAGAATAAAACATAAAATTAAATATTGTTGCTAATATTTAATGTATTATTTCAATATAAAGAATAGAATATGGAAGGGAATAAATGAGATTCACCTTTTGAAGGATATTAAATTTCTTATGGTTATAAACAAAGTATATGAACTGCTAAATTATTTTATTTATTTTCTTTTTTATCAGGACACAATATATTTAATTAGATACAACATTACATAGCATGATTACACTTACAGAGTGCCAGCTAAGCAATGTAATATGTAGAACAACTACCACATGGATTCCCTTGCAGTAGAATTGAGTTGCATTATGGCTCTGCTAGAAGTTAAATAAAATTTTCCATACCATCTGTACAAAAATCATAAGCATACATGCAAGAAACCAGCAATTGGTTATTTTATGTTTGAATTTAGATAAAATCATTCATGGAGTATCAATACTATGCAGTTTTATCATAGTTAGAATGAACTTAATTTAATTATAGTTGTATTTTGTCCAAATATGGTAATAAAAAATTTGGTTGCATATTTAATGCAAGAAATAGCATTGACATAGGGGAAAGTGGGGTAAAACGAGGACCCTAAGGTTTGCTGGCTTCCAGAAATCAGTTTTTAGCATAAAGGAACAAAATTTTGTAAAAGTATGCGCTACTTATATATTAATGCAACCACAGTTTCAAAACCCAGGGCTCATTTTCCTCCTACTTTTCCTACTTTTCCTACTATTCCTACTTTTTCCTACTTAAGTATGAATTGTCCTACTGTTCAGCAAAAATTCCTACTTTTCCTACTTTTCAGCAAAAAATTCTTACTTCTCCTATTTTTTAGCATGATTTTCCTTTAGAATTTAACTTGAAATTCCTTCAAAAGACTTTGAAATTGATGTGATTTCAAAAAATTTGCATTCAGAAAATGAAAATTTGTTAATTGTAAATTGTTTATATATAATATTGAATTTATTTCACCAAGTTATACATGCTTGCAATTTCTTCTGAATTCTACTGCTTATGTTAAGAAAAAACTTTGGTTTTTAAAAATTATCTAGTAAAAAAAAAAAATCCATCTATATAAGTACAAACTTTTGATAATTATACTTGATTATGTATGTTATTCTTTTTTTTTTTACTGGCATGTAATGTTAGTTATTATATTTGAATTTCAGTTTGAACTATAATCAAAATAACTGAATTCTCCCCCACCTTTTCTTTTCTTTTCTTTTTTTTTTTTTTTTTTTAATTTTGTTTCTGTCACATTTTTGCAAAATTCAAGAGTTTTGTACATATAATTTTCGGTATGGAAGAATGAAGTTCAGTTAAATCAGAGAAATAAAACTTTCTTTTTGGGTCAAAAAGTTTTAAATTGGAAATTTCATGTTATTTCTGACCTAAAATATTTTGTTGCATACAAAGTACTGAGTGCAATTAACTCAAATTTTTTGCTTTCTTTAAATAAATAGGTCTTTAGATATATAGTAACATTTAAAGCACAATAAAATGCTGCTAAATGGTTATCATGTATCCAGTACCTCTCTTGCCAGAAACCAAAAAAATTCCTCTTTTCTCAATCATCATTGATTTTGAAGCTGACACTTTGCAAAAAGATAATAATTCTGCATTGTTTCTTATCACTATTGTTTGAACTTTATTTTGATTGTCCTAAAAATGTTCTGAAATTTTATCTAAATTGTATCATAATTTCTTTAAACGCTCTTGCTGCTGACAATAGCTTGGCTCAGGGGCGTCTCGAGTTTTAATTTTTGAATGGCAGAAATTCTGAATTTGGCGAATGATAAACTACAGGTATCAACATATAAATATAACTTATAATAAAATAATAGTTTGAAAAACTTCAAAAAAACATGCTTTTTTAGCAAAATGAACCTTATCTAAAGTTTTTTTTTTACTTTTCAGTTTATTTTGCTACAAAAGCTTGTTAGCGTGCTTTTTTTTTTAGTTTTTTAAACTATTATTTTCTTTTTCTTATTTTTTCTTTTTTTTAAAGTTTAATTTGTTAATGAAAGAATATTCATTTCAACATTTTTCAAAACTTTTTATATTCATGAAATTTGCCCAAAAAAAGTGTCTATAAGTCTCGGGCAGCTTTCGAACCGCAGTCTCTTGAACTCCAAAAAGAATAATTATACTCCTTAAAGCGTAGTAGCCGAGCTCTAAAAACATTCAACTGTGCTGATAAATTGCCTGTGGAGCCCAGTGGCAGAAACGGCGGGACACGGTGACGATGTCGCGGACAACGGAACCCTATCGCGGACAGTTCTGTCCGCGCTAAAAGAATAAAAGTTGTCCTCAAAAAAAAAAACTGTCCGCAATGAAGAAAAAGAAAAAATATCTGTCCGCGCTAAAAGAATAAAAGTTGTCCTCAAAAAAAAAAACTGTCCGCAATGAAGAAAAAGAAAAAATAAAGCTGTCCGCAACTGTCGGACATGGACATAATAAACTGACTCAGGGAGAGAATGATCGCACATGTGATTGTTCTTGTTCGCAAGCCTGCCACACTTATAAACCAAAGCAAAACGATCTTTTTCAAATTATTTGCTGAAAAAGCAAATCTGAAATCAAAATAAAGCATATTTCTGTGTACAAAAAAATAAAAGAACTTAGCACATTTCTGTGATGCAAGCGATACATAACTAACATAGTGAATAATTTTGCTTGTTTGTTTTTATCATATCGTTAGCAATGGTGTTGTTATAAAGTTCTCTAAATACGCAGTGTAAGAACTTTTTCTTCCCGCTAATGACTTAAAAAAAAAGAAAAAAAAGCATTTATCAGCGCATTGAAATGCGATCGCTTCAGATACGGTTACCAGCTTTAAAATTATCTTTAAAATTAGCGCCATTTAGTGTCTAGCGTTAAACCTTTACTCATCCTGTTTTTTTTTTTTTTTTTCACGGCTCCGAATTTTCGGTGAATATGTCAGTGATATTAATAAAATTTAATATGCACCCCTGTTAAATGGTAATTCTAAAATTATTTTAATAAACTTTTTTTTACCGTTTTTATACTTTTATTGCTTCCATTTTGAAAAATGCAATCTGATTGCTGATTGCATCCGATATGAGAATCGAAATTTCTCTTTTCTTTGAACCCAACTTTGCTATATGAATTCAAATTCATGAAAAGTCCATTAAAACCATCATTTCAAGATTTTAAAACGAAATTCTGTTTTTGTTTGAGTCAAAATCTTAAATGCTGAATAGATGGTTTAATTTCAGTTTTGCTGCAACTGTGTCTGTAGATGTTAATGATCTGTTTATCATAGGCTTCTAAAACAATTTTTAAAAAATTCTTTTATGAGCCGTTTTTATATTTTCAAAAAATGAATTGATTTTTCACAAATAAAATGGACCCTGTGAAAAATCCTGGACAGACCCCTGTTCAATAGCCAACGCATGTTTGCAAATGTCAGGTGCCCACCAAGGACAGAGGTGAGGGGTCATCAGATTGCACCATTGAAACTTTTATGGGGAGGTAATTTGAAAAAGATTTTGGTCTTCGTTTGGGGGGGGGGGAGGTCTCTTTCTTGAGAGGGGAGTGATTCAAAGAATTTAGGAAAGTGCACCATCGTCTTTGGGGGGGGGGTCCTGCCTTATTTCAAAAATAATTATTTAAAAAGAGACTTGTTTATTTATTTATTTTTTTTATTGAAATCACGCCGGAAATGTTGCAGACAGATTATGAAGTTCTAAAAGCTTGTCGCAGACAGCTACAAAACTTTTTGCCACTGGGCTGTGGAGTAATTGTCTAATCCAGCTAATCCACCTCAGTCATCAATGTATGTGTGCGGAAATCATAGTTATATTACTTTGAAAATTTGAGACATATTTTAATAAAAGTATTGTTTGACAATGGCCTGATCAAAAATGAAATGCCAATTGAAGGCTCATCTAAATTTTGGCATGAAATTACTTATAAACAATTATAACTCATATACTAATTACCTTAGAACATTGGAACAAACATTGTCGGGTGCACAAAAATCCAAGGTGTTTATAGATATTTTCAAATATATATATTTTTAATTTTTCTTCCTCACATTGTTGGATTTGTGCCGAAACATTGATTAAAATTGGAATAAGCTAACAATTAATAGTTAATTACTTTGATTATAAAATATTGCATTGTAATCGAGTCTGAGGTTGCATGCCAAATTTCAAAAGAATCTGATCACAGGAAGTGGGCGAAATTTGAGTTACAAGATCCCGATACAAGATACATACATACACGTAAAGTTAATAAAAGTATGTTAGTAAAAAGAGACATTTGGGTATCAAAAAATTGCAGTTACATCCCAAATTTGCGGGATAAAGAAATTTTTGGAAAACCACAGTGACCTCCCACTGGGGCACTCTTGACTTAGCTGCACAATAGCATTGTTTGATTAAATTAATTATAGAGGATGATATTGCTAACACATAAAAAGTCTTTAAAAACATCTCAAAGGTTCGTCCATTTTGAAAGTACAGCAATGTAAAAATCCAAAAAATTCAACAAACTTTGAAGGTTTAAGATACAAACTTTTCTTGAAATTAAAATTTAAAATAAAGTCTCTTTTTTTTTCCAAAATGCAACTCTTCAGAAATTTAAAAAAAAATGTATGTATTGAAATGGCATGGATCATAATGGGGTTCATATTTAAGTGTAAAAGACAAAACTTCCTTTGAATGTGTCACCCCTGCACCAATTTCATTGAAACCCTAAATGGTAACATAAATTTTAGTAGAAAATTATATTCATTTTACATCGAATGACCCACAAATTCTTGAGTGAAAAAATTCTTGTTGACTTAAAGGACTTTTCTAAAAGTGGTGCAGCAAAAACTGTATACTTCATTTAATGTTACTACTAGTGTATTGAACAAAGTCTCAAAAAAAAAAAAGATAAGAAACAAGAAGTGCCGTCTAGAACTAAACGAGCCTAGTTTCCCGTATACCCATACTACTTTCTAGTACCTGATCAATATTCTCAAAAATAGTTAAAATCGCAAATTGTTTCAAACATATTTTTTAAATATTTTATGCTGATTTCTAAGAATAAAATATTTATCACTCATCTAAAAAATTAGATGCATAAAAAATAAATAAATAAATAAACGAACAAATAAAATAGCACCTTTTAAACAAAGCAGCTAATACAATTTTTCTCATTAAAAAAAATTCTTTAACAGCTTTCAAAACAAAAAAATAATAATTAAAATTAATAGGCTTATTAAAATAAATACATCATATCAACAAAAAAAAATGTTTCTTTTTCCCCTGTTTCAAAAAATAATTTTTAAATGAATTAATGCACTTAACAAAATAAATAGAAACAATAAAATGTCAACTTAAAGAAATAATTTTCATTGTCAAAAAAAAAAAAAAAAAACGTCTGCGCTTATCTTTATGTAGAAACATTAATGACTTCGAGTTTATCCGCCGAAAACTAAATACCTAAATTAAAACTTTAGCGTGAAAATAAAAACAAGTAATATTAACAATAATTATTTCACAGTTAAAACCATAGCTGCGGAGTCAGAGTCAATCTCATTTTGGGATAAAGGAGTCGGAGTCAAATATCCAAAAATCAGAGGCAGTCATTTGTCCTCCGTGTATAAATTTTTGCCAAAGCTACAAAGTCGTGGAGTTGGAGTCCGACTAATTGTCGGGCACAGGAGTCGCGAGTCAGGTGCCCCTAAATTCTTGGAGTCGGGAGTTTGTCGTCAAGAGCTATTTCCAACAAAATTTGTTTGAAGTAATTCCGCCTTCAAGTGCGTAATCTGCATTGACTTTCAGTTTCCCACGTAGGCGCTAATGTTAAGGGATTTGAACTGTTCAAAATTGAACGGAAAATTGTTCAAATCAAAAAGATATTTTATATACAAGTTTTTCATCAAATGCTTTTCATACAAAGTTTGAAGCAAATTCGCCTCACAATTCGAAATTGCCTTGCATTTCCCCGTAGGCGCTAATGTTAAGTTTTTTGAACTGTTCAAAATTGAACAAAAACAAGTTCAAATCAAAAAATGAAATATAGGAATAAGGTGTCCTTGCTGAGATCTTTCGAACAAAAAAAAAATTTGTTCGAATCAGACTACTCACTCAAAAGTTATTAAGGGGGGGGAGGACAGACAGACAGACAGACATTTTTCCCCATCTCAATACCCTACTTTCCAATTTTTCAATTTTTCAATACTTATTTAACTATTTTTTTTTATTTTTGACTTTTTTTTTTTTGTTTTTTGTAATATTTTCAAGATGCATTAAGCCTTCTTACATGCTTTTTTCGTCTTTCTCTGACTTTTACTGGGAAAGTAGGCTAAAAAGGGGAGGGAGTGGGTTCTGAGAAATAAAATAGCAATTGGTTCAAGTATTTATTCTTAATCATAGGTGCCACCTAGAAGGGTCATGGCGCAGATGGTGTCGTTGAATTTTTTGGGGGGGGGGCGGTTTAAGGGGTATTTTTTGGGGGGGGGGCTTCCTATGTAGAGTTTTTTGTGATATTTAGGGTGATGTGCCCTTAATTTTGCAGGGGAGCACCCATGTCTTATTTGTTCTTGCTCAGTGATATAACTTTACATATTTGTTCGTATTATGTTCAAGATACTGCCTGTCAACCTGCGATACTGGATAATAATTTTTTTCATATCAAATTCCACCGGTAATACGTAAACTGCTTTGAAACAATACACTCAAATTTCCTATTACAGTGGACAAACATTACATTTATTCTTTTTTTTTAAATAAATTACTTGCATGCTTTTAGCTAGCATTTTAGAAGTATTTAGTTAAATTTACATATTAGTATTTAAAAAAGGAATTTTACAATTTAAAATTAATAAAATTTTCATTTAAAAGAATAATTTTAGAGGAAATGTAACTGAGCTCTAGGATAAGGCATTTAACTAAGGAAGTAGCCTTAAAAAATAATAAATTAAAATAGTAAAGCCTTGTGTACTAACAGCTCTAAAACGTTACTAGTTTCCAGGTCAACAATCTAATATTGCTTCGACATACGTATTGTACATGTCTTTTGATTCCATGCTTATGAATGATGTTTTATTAGAATTTTAAAAAATGGTAAAATTAAAAGAACAAAGCTTTATGCACCAACAGCTCTAAAACGTTGTAAGTTTTACTTATAATTTGAAGTTTTTGTAGTCAGCAATCTAATATTGCTTCTACATCAGTATTGTACACATTTTTGATTTCATGCAACTTATGAATGATATTTTGAAAAAAAAAACTTCACAGAAATGTAATTTTTAATAACTCGAATGAGAAGTTGAGTTGACCTAAAAAAGGTGTATATCGTACTCCGGTTAAGTATAATTATGTTTGTATTTTGTTTGTTTGTTCATTTATTTATATATTTTGCATGTAAGATATGTACTGGCTAGTTAAAAATATGAAAGGAAGTTTTCATGAAAAATATTGTTCAATTACTTTTTAATTGTTTTGAAAATTTCCTGTTTTTGCATTAAAATACTGATCCTACATTTTCCTACTTTTTGGTAAAAGTGTCCTACTTTTCCTACTTTTTTGCAAAAATATCCTACTTTTCCTACTTTTTGACTGTCAAAATGCACTATGACACCTGAAAACCATAAGTGTTTTTTTTTTAGTGACATATGTTAACTATTGTCATAACATACTAGAATAAGTATAAAAGATGCATATTGATGAGTTGAAAGTAAATTTAACTGTCTTTACCTTTAATTACTTGCTGTAATATAAGGCCTATTGGCAACATTCACAAATAAAATAGTTATCTTCCTCTTCGGCCCCAGAGCAGCTTTCATGAGCCCACGATGACATTGGATGCATTGGATCCATCCCTCACCACCCTTGGAGTTGGAATAAAGCTCATTGCTGTAAATGCAGGCAGTATTGTCATTCTCTTCACTGGACTCATCACTCATTTGCTCCTTCTGTTTCTCTTTTCTTCAACGCTTTATTTTCAGTCTGTTCCTTTTTGGCATCTTTATAATGTTACCTTTTCTTTGATTCTTGTTTATCTTTCTTTCAGGTTTTTTTTTCTTCCGTCCATCTTTGGTCATCTTTCCATCATTTTTCTTTTTCTTTTCTTCTAATGTTGCCCGAAGATGAAGCTTGTATGGGCAGGGTGTCAAAATTACAGTTTTTCCTTTTCTCTTGTCCTCCTTCGACTGCCTCTTGCTCTCAGTGTATGGGAGTAGTACCCGGTTTTGCCCCGCACGTACAGCTTTCATAAAAAATGCCGTCATATGACTATACAGAATGCTACAGACAATTACTTAGAATGATAATGAAGGCAATTAAATGTTGTACAAAGATAGCTATATTCCTTTACTGTTGCAGAAACAGGATTGTAGTATACTCGGTCTAGTTTTGTTCAAAAATTTTAAGCAAAAATCACTCAAACAGAATTTTCTTCACAGGAACGAAAGAAGCAAGTCTATTGCGTTCTAATTTAATGGCCACTGCTTTTTCATCAAGGTGGAAGGTAATTCCTTTCTTGTCCACGTGATTGCAGTGCTCACAGTGGCTAGAAGGGGGTACCCGGTTTGCTCCCAACTTCCCATGTTTTATCCCACTTTCCTCTACATGACAGTACTTTTTTTTTTTTTTTGCCTATTTGATTAGCAAAAGAAAAAATAGTTCTGTTAAAAATTTTAGGTGTACTTTGTAAACAAGTAGAAGATGTATACTACATTCATATGTTCTTATTTTTTTCAATTTAATTATTTATAAAATAATTAAAATTTCAAAAATATAAATTAATTAAAATTATACATGTTATTTCACTCTTATTTAAAAATACAGCTGCAGTACTATATAACAATCATTTGGAAGTTGTAGAACTTTTGTTTCAGATTTGGACATGATGAAAACATGTTATCTTTGAGCAACCGTACAAAATAGTGTTAAGAAAGGTTAAAGCTTGTTTTTAATTTCCTTGGCATAACTTTTGATCTTACCTGGTAGACATTTATGACATGTTAATTATTATTGTTAATTGTTTCTAAAACACACACATAAACTTAAATAATGTCAATTTTTTGTTCTAAATATGCAAAAGTTGGTTTTTATACCCAAATGTATAATTTGCTGCAGTCAAACATGATACTGTAATTAGAAAAAATTTAAAACTTTTTTACCCAGTTCTTTCCAATATATTTTCAACAGTATCTAAAAGTGTGCAATGTCTTCACTTACTTATTTTTATTTTTCAAAATTTGCTTACTGTGCAATATTACAATAAATATAACTAATGAATTATTCATTTCTATTTTAATTTAGCATTAGTATGGCAACTGATGAGAGCATATACCCTGACAATATTGACACAGCTAGCAAATACAGGTCATCCAGTTGTAGAGAAAGAAATTGTTGAATGGGTTAATAACAAAGTAAGTTTTTTGATTTTGCATTTTAATTCCTACATTTATATCTTTTTGTTATACAGTGTGTCCTTAGTTTAACAACCCTGTTTTAGGTCCCAAGTTGTCTAGCGATGAAACTATTGCTGAGAAATTGTTAGCAACTGGTGCACAAAAAAAATAGGGGGGTCAAAAGAGGTGTGAAGGGTTAGGGGGCGGGGCCCCTAAAGCTTTTTTTTCTGTAAAATTGGGCTACAATTTTTAACTTTAACATGAATGATTAAATGACTTCTAAAAATGTGGAGTATGGCATCAAAATTCAGAACAGATGGCCACCATAGACTGTCCCCTTCTAATGAAATATTCTACTCTTATGAAATAACATGAAAAAAGCACGTTATTTCGAATTTTTGGCTTTTATTTTGGTGAAATATATCAGTTTATCTAAGGAAGAATTATTTTTGTATCAATCATTAATTTTTAACTCTGAAAAGTGAGGGAGCAAGGCCTCTTTACTATTGGAAGTGATGGGGCAGTGCTCCACCCCCCCCCCTCCCCTTTCAGTTGCCTGTGTGAGAAAGTAACAAAATTTTGTGCACTACATAATGAAGGGATGGAAATTTCTTTGTGCGAATAAAAAAAATAGTTCAAAATTTCGCCGCCAGAGGGCGTTTTTATGGAACATTTAAAATGGTTTTTAAAAAAATCTTGCAACATAAAAATATCTAGCAACATGACGACCATCATTTTTGCCAACTTTCTAGATTTGTGAGATAGCATGTTCTTATACAGTTGACCTCCCTGTGCTCTGGGAAGTGCCGTGAACCTGTTGAGATATGCTGTATTTAAGATTAGATAAAATTCTAGAATTATCAGGATTTGTGAGATGTTTCAAATACTGTCAAAGTTAAAGTTAGGAATGCACCGGATATCCGGTAACTATCCGGTATCCGGCCTATCCGGCTGATTTTTTAACTATCCGGAACTATGAGGTATCCGATCCGGCAAGCCACTCCGGATCTGGATATCCGACAGTTTTTTTCCAGGATATCCGGGCAGTTATTCGGTAAAAATGTGAGAGATATCCGGGGTTGATGTGGGGTTATCCGGTACGAAATGAGGGTTTAATTTTGAATTTACTTTTGCAAAAATTCCAGTTAAAGCTTTCACTGTTTTATAAACTTTTTGATGATGCTTTCTCTTTTAATTGCTGCTTCAAAAACGACCATTCCTCTTCAAACGTAGCTTCTGCCATTCCCCCGCGTCGTCCCCCCTCTCCTTCGCGAATCTACTGACGGTATGTTGCCAATAATTTCTCCCTCCCTCTCTCACTCTCTGCTTTAACACGCTGAAGTGAAAAGTCGACCTTGAAATGGTTCATATCAAAGCACTTGAAGTTGGAGGAGCGGCCGTGTTGAAAATTAAAATACAGTCAAGTTCCGACTTGGGGGAGGAATGCATTCCACTACTCCTCTCGCGTAAGTTGAAATTTAGCGTAGTAGAAAAATGTATGAATTCGGATTTTTAGAAACACACTAAAAAGGTGTAGGCATTTGTAAACACCTCTCACACTATTTTGAACCATTTCTTAACTATATATTACCGTTTCTTGCATAAAAAAAGCTGCATTATTCAACATAAAACTCTGTTACAATGTACAAAATTAATGGTCAATGGGAGAGAGGCATGTAAATAAAACAATAATATAGTTACAGTGTATTAATAATTTAATAATGCACGCTTTGGTGCCATTATATCTCATGAACATTAAAACAAAGAATGAAAGAAACTAATGAAAAATGCGGAATAGTTGCACTGAAACAAAGCAATGTTTAGAGTAGTACGGTGTGGAAACTTCCGTTTTCAGTGATACTAAAAGGATGAAGAACCATCAAGAAACCAATATGTAGTGACCAATGACGTAGTCGATGCTTGCACCCAGCGCGCGCAGCTGTACAAATGAACTATTTTCGAAATTTTTTTTGCTTGTATATTTCTACACATGCTAAAATCCTTTCATTGCATTCATTTATATCCAAAATTTTGTGTTGCATTTGTATTTTTTCCATTTTTAGTTATCCATAAAAGTTTTCTCCCCCTTTTTAAAATTATTCCACTTCCGTAAAAATGAGTTGAAATCTACCTGGAAAAAAAACCATCCACAAAAAAGAAAAATCTCAGATCAAATGTACACACATTTTAGAGGAAGGAGAAGGGAGGGTGGCAGATCGGGCAAGTGAAATTAGAGTTCTCAGGCTTCAAATAATCTCTGTATGAACTAAAAATATAAATAAAGAAAAAACGGAGAGAGCTTTTTTTTTTTTTTTTTTCAGTTTTAATTTCTAGTCTTGTCATTTTTTCTATTACTTTTGCTTTGCATTTAGACTTAGCAAAACACAGACCAATTAAGTTTTGGTTTAGATCTAAACTAAAACTGATGACATCATAGTTTTGCTTCATGATTTTTGATTATACTATAGGGCTATTTAGATCTGAACTGAAACTAATGACGTGATCGTTTTAGTTCAGACTTTTTGCTCATATATACTGAGGCTAGGATTGCTTTCTTCAGAGCGTTCTTTAAGCGTAAGTTTATTAATTTGTTTTTAAAAAGTGAACGCGTTGAGAATGACTCTTAATACTGTATTTAAGATGTTAATTTGCATCTTTTAAGAGAGTGAATCTTTGTTTTCTGGAATTAAAGTAAAATTTTCAGTTGATTATTTTAGCATAAGTTTATTAATTTGTTAGCTGGGGTGCCCACCTAGGAGGGGGGATGTTTTAAGGGTATTTTTTCTCTCTTTTTGGGGGGGGAGGTATTTATGGATTTTAGGGGGTGGGCCCTTGCTCTTAGGGGGGCACCCCTGTATTTAAGATGCTAATTTGCATCTTTAGAGAGAGTGAATCTTTGTTTTCTGGAATTAAAGTAAAATTTTAAGTTGATTATTTAAGTTTATTTATTTTTTGAGTCAAACTGGCCCTGTTTTAATATTTTCTTTTTTAACTTGTATGTTAGAAAAATTTTACCCGTGTATTATCTGTAATAAAAATGATTTCAAAGCAAAGTTTTATTTTTTGTTATTTCTAAATTGGAAACAAGAAAATGTATTACTTTATGTTAAAATTTAAAACAATTTCTACACGTCATGCAAATCTAATAACAAATACGACTCATTATACGACCTTTAAGATTTCAACTATGAATAATTAAAAGTTTAAACCATGTGTACATCACATACAAAATTAATTTTTGCCGAAAGTTTGTCTCTTTCGAAAAAATCTCTCGAAATAAAACAATATTTTAATGTTTCATTTTATATATAGCACAATTCCTAAATTAAAATATAGAGGCTCTAAAAAAGTACATTTGAATGTACTTAACATGTTTTTAAAGAAATGATATGTGGAACAAGTTTGATTTATTGTTTTGAAACGGCATTGTAGAAAAATATGCGAACATGCAGTGCAATCGTATTGCCGGATATCCGTCGGTTATCCGGCCCGGATATCCAAATCCGGCAGGTAAGGGGCATCGGATATCCGGCAGGGGCGGCATTTCACCATTTCATTTGGGGGGTCGAGTTTCTTATAACCCCAAAGCGAAACAAAACGCACATTAGCTAACAAGAAGTTGTCATAAAATCGGTTTAATAAGAATAAAATTAGTGTTTAGAAACAATTAAAATTTTGATTCATTGACTAAAAAGTTATCATACAAAACATCTCGCTAATAAAGTTTTAATACCTTTTGGAAAAGTTATAATGCATGATTGTTGGCATTGGGAAGAGCAGGAAATCGTGTTACTAATCTATCAGTGCCCAATGTGGTGCTGTTTTGCCAGTTCGGCTAAATGGAAAAGGTATTTTTTTCCACCCCTTTGTGCTTCGTAAATATTTCTCTAACCTCCTGAGACATAAAAAAAATCTTTCTCTACTAGCTAAGCTGATAGTAATAGTTAAAAAATAATTGAAGTAACACAAAGTTATGTATGAAAATCACCCAGGCTACTTCAAAAACTGTGAGGGGCTTAAACTTTTCATCATTTAATAATCTAGTTATGTCGGCACTCTCAGCTTCAATGAGATATCATCTGCCTCCAGCTCTGTTATTCACTATTCCAGACTGATGAGTCCATAACAAGGACGAAATTGCAGTCTCTGGATGTGAAAACCATTCTGTCGGTATATTGCTCGCAATTTTTCTTGCCTCATGCTAAAAATTTTACTCACAGTTGAAACATTTTATTTTTCGTGACCAAATCCAATCCAAATAACCATAATTCCAGCCAACCATACAGAAAAGTAATTATCATCAAGTTTTGTGTTAATTTCATTCAAAACCGAATGTATTACTTCATACAAAATATTCAAAAATCAATGTTTGACTTCACATCAACATGTGGGATTTTTTTTTTTTTTTTTTTTTTTTTTTTTTTTTTTTTTTGCGCCTCTTTAAAACTGGCTTGGTGGAAGAATTTTTTTGAACGTGTTTCTAGCAGAAGAAAGCGATGAACACTCATTAAATAAATATACACTTAAAAAAAGAGCGTAAAAGTGAATGTAAAATATCAAGGAATTTTCTTGTGAAAACCATGCAGCCACACCACTTTTCACGAGCCTCTCATATTGGACATACCATCGTTACACTGGACACACAAGTGTGAAATATTTAGTCTGTATGAAGCAATGTCTTTAGTTAAAATTAACCATGGTTCTCTAACACTTTTCTATGTTCTGAAAAAGCCGAAAATACTTCATGAATTTCTAAGTCATCATCCAAATAACGAAAAACACTTTTTCTAGTCTGAGAATGTGTCGAGTTTCATCAAGTAGTTGCTGAGAACCAGCGAGATTTCCTTTAACGAACATTGATTTCCGACTTACATAAATTAAATTCACCCATTTTCTATCATTCTGCTCAAATATTTGGGGGTGCGACCGCCCCCTCTTGACCCCCCTATTTGCCGCCCCTGATATCCGGTATCCGGCAAAATCACTATCCGGTGCATCCCTAGTTAAAGTCACATGAAGTTGACCTATACAGACTCGTAGGATGGATGGCTGCGCTTGATCATTTTTAATTTTTTTGAAACTGTTGTCCCTAAAAGCGACATATGAATGATGTTTAAGACTACTGTCATTTTTTCTTTAATCTTGACTCTTGCCGGTGTGCTAAATTTACTTCAGCTACTACTTCGTTGGCACTCTCAGCTTCACTGAGATGACATCTGGCTCCAGCTCAGCTATTGTCTATTCTAGACTAATGAGTCTGCAATAACGATGAAACTGCAGTCGCTGGATGAACTAACCCCACTGTCAATATATTGCATGCATATATTGCCTGCTTGAATTTGAAGATATTTTAGTTTAAAATGAAGGTTTCTTTTGAAAGTCAGATTATTTTTATTCATTTTATTTTGCAACTTTAAGCAGCTAATGTAATCTTTATTGAAAACAATTTTCTTAATTGCTTCCCTAAATTTATTGGAAATCCAGCCATGAAAAGATAAAGAAACCTAATTTCTTTTTTTTTTTTTTTTGGTTAGCAGGTTGCTTATTATATGGCAATTTAGTTATGCTATTTTAAAAAGTTTTCTCTTCCCTAAAATCTTCTACTACTGGAAACTTCGTTTAACCAACAAAGAAAAAAAAGGCTTGGCAAACCTTTTTCCATTCCATCATGCACCCCCCTCCCCCGTCAAAACTAGTATTCACTGAATCAAAAAGGAGATTGTCAGTCAGTTCAGGTTGCCTTCAGCGGTTGTAAAGGACCGGGAGCATTCGAATAAGATGGAAAAATTTAAGTGCCTTCCTTAACTGGTTTCAACTTTGAGTGTTTTCTTTCATAGTATCTATTCTATTTTTGTGAATGGAATTGTCTCGTCTCCTCTTGTAAGTCGCATGACACATTTCTAAAAGTTGGCCAAATTTTATTTAATAGCATTTTCTTATATTAGTTTTCAACGCTTCCTAGCATAACATAATTTCTTTATTTACAGTTATAATTTATAGGTGCATGCATTAACAAGTGTGCTTGACAAGTTAATTTTGGTGCTTAAAATATTATTTTAAATTTTAGCTGAAAGAAGTTGGAAAAGAAACAAGTATAAAAAATTTTCAAGATTCCTCAATTTCCTCAGCTTTACCTATCATTGATCTAATTGATGCCATTCAACCAGGTTCAATAAATTATAGTCAAGTTTTGTCTGGTAATGTACCAGAGGTACGTATATGGTTTAATTTACTGTAAACATATTAAATGAGAAATACTTGTACTATCATGTGTTCATAAAAAAAAGTTGCATAGATGAAAAATGAATGCTTTTTTCATTATAGGATAGAATGGCTAATGCAAAATATGCCATTTCTATGGCAAGAAAAATTGGTGCTAGAATTTATGCTCTTCCTGAAGATATTGCAGAAGTAAAGCAAAAGATGGTTATGACAGTTTTTGCATGTCTTATGGCTAGGGACTACATTCCTAATATGGGTGTAAAAAGCATCACAGAATGAACTTAGAAATGTAGAAGTTATGTAAATTTTGGAAAAATATTGTGCTTTCAACTGCATTGCAAATTTATAATACAAAATTAGATGTAAATACTAGATTGAAATTCAGTGAAAAAAAAATCTAATTCTTTCTCTCAAGAGTTGAGAATTCCTTAAAAGATACAGAAACTGTTTTTTCCCTAAACCTTATACTACATTCAGCATAATTGCATAACATAACTTTCTAATACTTGCACTACTTTCAAATATTCTTTTGTCCATAAACTTACATCTTCTGCATTGAAAATGAGGTTTTTTTTAAATCCAAAATACATGTATGCAATTATTTGCACTTCTTGTATAATATAGTCAATTCGCGATAACTTGAATCTAAAGGGACCGACGAAAAACTTAGACTTATCGGAAGTTTGACTTACCGCTAGTTTCGGTTTTCGTCATTTTAATATTAAAAACCATCGAATATTTTAATTAATATGTACATATTACAGACAAAATTACAGAAAAGTTTTTCAGCACAATATTCACAGTTTAATCAAATATATTGAGAGAAAAAAAAATTAAAAGCATGGTTTTGATTTCAATATTGCTGGAACCACTTGAGTAGATCTGATTCTACTTCAGAAAAGGTGCACATCTCCATTCGTTTCAAATTCGGATTCAACAATTCTACCGCTTTAGAAGTTTCTCTTTTAATATCATTGATAGAGTATTTGCTTAGACATCTTTAAAAGTAAAGAAAACTCGCTCTGTCTCACAGGAACTTATCAGCAAATGATCGAACTAAAGAATGAAGGTGAACACATCTTAACTTAGGTCAGCCTTTGAATAAAGGTACAATCAGTTGACTTGACAACTTGACCGCTTAAAAACAAATTTGTAGTCTAGCAGCATGTCAAAGTGTAAACAGTACAGTACAACAAAATAAAACAACAAACTCATTTCCGCACGTGTAACTCCTTTATCGCACATAGGTTCAACAAGGGTTCTCCTTGCTTTAGAGGTCTATTTTGCAGGAATTGCAAGTAAAGGTGAAATAATTTTTCTCTCATAGTCACTTCTTTTTTTTTCATGTTTTCGAAATGAATTTATCATCTTGGAAAAAACTTAGAGTTAAAGGAAGTTTACTTCGAAATATTGAGAATAATTAGCATGGAATTAAAGACAGGACTTGATAAAAACTTCGAGTTATCGCACATTGAGTGTATACATATTTTTTAACTAATTGATGTTCTTATTTTTTTGAGTTCTGTGTATAGACTTGTGACATTAGCAAATGTCATCTTTAAATGTCTAATTCATTCATTTTACATATGCTCTTACTTTTTCTTCCATTCATGTGAACCAAAAGTTAATAAATTTTGCGTTTTTAATGCTAACATTAAAAATATCAAAAAATTGTTAAAGCATTCAAGAATGTTTCAAAAGTAAGTTGATAAAAAGTATTCATAAAGTGTGATTAAAAAAAAGTATTTTTTTTTTTGCAAAAAATGTATTAACAGGAAGTTTTTGAAGATAAATTCAGGCATTTTTTTAAAAGTAGATCCATGTTACTTATGAATAAGTATGGTATCTTGGAAATTTTTATCAATTATTTTTGGGATAGAAATGTTTTTTCAATTTTGGTGCAATAAAAGAATGTCATGACAGAAACATAAACATGATTTTTGAATGTGATAAGAAATATAATTTTCAAAACTTGAATTATGATACCTTTTTGTTTCAAATGACTTAGGTATCTACACAATGGTGCAAACATGGTTAAAGGAAAAGGGGGAAAATCACTTTCCTCTTCTAAGGTAGAATGTATGACAATAATTGATTAAGATGTTATGTCTAATGGATTTATTGTATTGAAACAATCTTTCATGAAGTGTGCCAAGTATGTATTAATTCTAAATGGACAAGACAGACTGAAAAGCTGTGTTTTGCATTAGAAACTAGACTGTGACATGAAAAAAAAAATTCTTTAAGTGTCGTTTTGTCTTAAATTTACCAAATACATCCCCAGGTGTGATTGTGAGTTCATGAAAAAAATAACAAGTTTTAGAGTTAAAAACTGTGTGCGTATGTATGAAAGATTGTGTCTTGTTTTTCTTTAAATCAGGCCCCCGTGCAAAAAAAAAAAAATTGTTTTTTGATCAATTTCAGTGTACATGCTAGATGCAATTCTTACGTTTAAATAGTTCTTCTATTAAAATATTTATGTGTATTTAATTAAATTCTCATAAAAACATGAAGTAGCCAATCAGCTTCTAAATACAAATGATCTACAATAAATTATTCAGAAATGTTACTAACATATGCATATTATTTGCACTTTATGTGAGTGATGTACAAATTTTCTCAAGATAAAATCAAAAAGTTCTCAACATATTTAATGAGGAAAAAAGGACATGCAGTCTATATATAAAAAATAAACAACCCAGTAAGGGATCTTTATTAGAAAATGTTTAGGGTATAAATATAAATGACATGCTTATAACCACTGATGAATATTAAAGGAAAATGATCAAATCTCCCCCAAAAGCATTGTAATTGATTTTTAAAAAAAGTGTTGGAAATAATCAAGATGAGATAAAAAGATGTGTGAAAGAAACCATTAAAAGCATGATAAAATCACTAATTATGAACCAGCAACATTTTGTACTTGATTTTTAAAACTTTTTACAAATATTTTTGCATCTCAATGTATGCAAGCCTGCATACAAATTTACAGAGTAGTAGGGAAATTAAACTACTCCAAATGAAAGCGTGGACCTGTAATTTTGACAAAATTGTATGTGTATATTTTGGTTACGGAATTCAAAGAATAATCTTTCATTCTTTAAATATTAACAATAAAATCATAATGATTTTATTTAATAATAATTAAACTAATTTTACAATAACTTAGAGCAATAAATGTAGCTAAACAAAAGCTGCTTCCAGCAGATTTTTTTTTCTTTTGTAGGGATATTTCCACTTTAGCTATAATTTAGGATATGAAATGTTTGTTAAATTCTGACGCCCAATTTCCACCAGATGAAGGCATATGGGCTGTCTCAATGCAAAATTGCACTTGGAATTTTAATTCAGCCAAGAGTATCTGGTTCAAATAGACATTTGAGGGTTTTTTTAACATGCTGAATAATCTGCAACATGTAAAAACATTGACAATAGTCTGCTTCTTTCAAATTCAGTCTGCAGACAGTTTAAGCCTGCACCCTAAGACATAAGAGACAAACACCTACATATTATGCCACTGACCTAAAAGACTAAAAGTAATTATAATGCGTGAATAGTTGTACACAGTTTTGCTTTGCTTTTGGTTTCTGCTCATAACTCAAATTTTTATTTTTTAGTATCACTATATAACTATGTTGTTCCAAACATAATGCACTTAACACATAAAATCTAAATGGTAGAAAAACTTTTTTTAAATATTAAGAAACAATAGATGTACCAAAAAGTAAGTATAAAAAATGTGAAGTCAGATGATTGCAGAAAGTAAAGCATAAAAATATTTATAAGATTCATTCTTAATTTAAATTATATTCATAAAATTTACACCTTAGTGAAATAAATCTAATTAAAAATAGGTTATATTTAACATTCGTAATTTTGATTCAATCTGAAATTCCTACTCAGCACTTAACTAAGTTTTATTGGTCACATCTCAAACTGTGAGTTGACTGTATTGTTTTTCTTAGCAACTGAAACTTAAAAGGTCTATGGATTTATAATAGTAGAAATACATATGCATATCTAGATGTGAAATGTTTATCTGGGTGCTATTTATGTTTTTAAATATTCTCCTGATTTGAATGAAATAAATGTTTTACTAATATCTTTAAATGAAATTAATTTTAAATGAATATGTGCCAAGTTACTGTCCAGAATGCATAAGTTTTGTCAAATTTTCTTATTATTCATATTGAAAATGTGAAAGGTTTAATATGTCCTAATTGTAGAAATAGATATCCATTTCTTAGCATAATATACTCATTCAAGAAATTAATGCACATGAGCTATTTCACTTTTTATTAAAATTTGTGCAGTTTTTATAATGGTAATATTATGTATTTTTAATGTCTTTTATTGTGCTGTTTGCTCTTATGATTTTAATTTATAAAACGAATTTTCAAATTGCTATAAGTTCAGATAGACTATTTAGAATTATATAATTAAAAATAAATCAAGTAAAAAGACCAGCTTTTTTAGTAGGAAGAGAAGAAATACAATGAGCATTTATTTTAATTTAAAACTGTGCTGTTCTTATACAATGGTATCAATTAGAATAACAATAAGTTTTCTAACACAAATCCTTGTCGCTTTGCAAGCAAATGCCAAACAACAGTATTACAGTTTCATCCATTTTTTGGGCATGTCAGGCTGGAATAGCCATTATAGAGCTGAAGGTCTTGTATAGTAGCTAAGTACATCTTCATACTAATAGCTATAAGTATTTTAACTCGCTAGTGAGAGGTTCCTAAACATGGTACAACTTTACTTCAAAAAGTGCAGATAAAAGCTGCCGTATAAAGTTGTAAATTTCCGCCACAGAGCTAAAGCAGAATTGCGTTGTATTGCAACTTGAATGCAGAACTGCAGCTTGAAGTTTTATCTTTTTCAAGAAATTTATTATGTTGTTTTAATTAGAAGAAATCCTTTCTAATAAATTTGAGTTTTAATTGGCTGTTTTGTCAATATTAACATTTATTCTAAGCTACTTTTGAAGAATATTAATGTGCAAAGTTATATAACATTTCCAAAAAAAAGCTTGCATTAATCAGAAAATATCTTGTAATACTACAATTTTGAATTAGATGCTTTCCAGACAAACTTTTTTAGTCTTTGATATATCCGGCCATTTTAATGATTTTTGTATGAATGTATTTTGATAAAAATCTTGAATTGTTTGAGCAATTTACATAATGTGTATTTTAATATTTAGATATTTTATATATTTTGTACATTTCATAAGTGCTTATGCTGTATATACATATATTCAAAACATCAACATGTTTGATTGAATTCAAAATATTGGTATTCCAAGTCATATATTTATGTATTGAACTATTCCTTTTATGTTTTACATACATACAGCTTCTTTATTTGTAAAATAAAGCTTTGACTGCTGAAATTTGTAATTCCAATTATTTCTTTTACAGAACTATCTATATTATCAAAAATATAGCTGTAAGAGTGTTTCTTAGTCCCTATGGTAAAATGATGAGTTCAGCCTCCTTCACATGAGGCAACTTGAGTGAATGATAATGAATTCAGCGAGAACTGATAGTGGAAGTAAACAAAACAATGTGCACATGGAGATATAAATCTGAGTGGAGTGTTTTAACGGTTCACCCTAAAACTCGCCCCAACCCTTAGGGAATAAGTGTCAAACTCGGGAGGCTTGGAAAGGAACAAAGGGGAAAGGGGAGATAAGAATTGCAATAGATGCCTTCTCCTCCAACTCGAGCGAGAGGGAAAATTTTCAGGGATTTTTTTCGTGTGTTATCGTTAGACCGCCAACTTGGACTACAAAATGCTAATATTGTCTTTCTAAAAGTCCACTTTGAAGATATATTGAGTTACACAACTTGTTTCTCATTAATTTTTTTTTTTTTTTTTGTTCAAAATATTTTAAGATTCTTGACGATATCATATTCTGTACTGTAAATGGAAGAAAATTTTATTTTAAAACTTTATTATTAGGCAAAGGCGTTTCCCAAATATTTCTGAATCTCTTCGTGAAATGTCTTAATATCTTTTATACAGTACATTTATTTTCAAACCGAAACATTTTAAATGTGATTTAATGTGGGATGGCTATTTAGAATATGAATATTATGGATGTGCTGAGTAAAAAAATAATTTTAATCGTAAAAATAATAAAATCTGAAAGTTTTTTTGTATGGAAAATGAATTTAATTCATGCGCTTGTTAATTGCATACATTCCTAAAGTTAATTATTCCTGTCTGAATTTGATAACTGCAAACTACATTTCACAACATTCAACCTATCTTATTATTTAATAAATAAACCAAGAAAAAAAAAAGCTCCTATAAAGAATAAATTTAGTAATTCAGAAATAGCATGAAAATAAAGAATTAAAACTAACTTCTCGTATTATTCACACGAAGCTCTTTATTTTCATGAAGTACACATTAGGGCCATTTCACGGAAAGCGGTCACTTTGTCTCGCAAGTAATGCCTCATATATTAGATTAAAAATAATAAATTTAAATCGGCATTGAACAATATCTTGTTACCTAAACACACATGTATGTGCGATTCATTAAGTAAAAAATTTCGTTATTCCTTTTTAAAATTATCAAACTTCTTAATGCTTCTTAACCCTCATGTACTAGACAAAATGGCTACTTTTTCGTGGAATTGCATACTCAATTTTTTCACTGGTTCAAGTTATTATTTTTAAGCAAGTGAGATATGTTTCATTAACATTGGAACTTTAGCTTTCAAAACTTACAACTTGTATTGTCATTGCAAAACTATTAGGGTTATCTCCAAAAAGTATCTTTTCCGTCACACGCCTTTTAGTAAATACTTTAAAAAACAATTCATTTTATAAAGTTTCTGTTTTTTTTTTTAATTTTTTTTTTTTAATTTCATCAAAAGTATATATCTATTTAAACCTGCCAGCAATGTTTTAATAGTAATTCTTATTTTAACATATTTTTGGTTCACAGCATGTGAATTCTCACCTCCGTGGCATGTCAGACACCTGATGTTACTGTTTCTGTTGCTTAATAACTGGT
Organism: Uloborus diversus; assembly: GCF_026930045.1. Classification (NCBI taxonomy): domain Eukaryota; kingdom Metazoa; phylum Arthropoda; class Arachnida; order Araneae; family Uloboridae; genus Uloborus; species Uloborus diversus. Next base: position 119,086,973 of record NC_072733.1, read on the forward strand.
TCTTTATTTATTATTTCTTTCACAAGTGCCTCAAATGCTAACTGTTAAAGTATATTTATTTTTTTAATAGTGTGTTTTAGTTCGTTTTAGAACCATAAGGAATTACGTCATACAATAAATTCTCACCTCCGTCACAAAATGCCATTTCTCATTAACAGATGGCAGTAATGACATCACATTTTATTTCCCTTATGCGATGGAGCCCCCTTGTTTATGTTCAGCCATATAGAAGTTGTGAGATTTTACTTGAAAATCAAGATAGATTTGGTTTTAAAAACTGAGGGTGGTTATTGGGAATTCTCACTTTCGTGAACTTGAATTTCGGAACGTAAATTAATGTAAAAAAAGAAGTTCACATGTTTTCATATGCTTAACCTGAGCAGACTGTAGCAACTAAGAAAAAATTTATTTCCCTGAAAAATTTATCTATTAGGCCTGCATTAATGGAAAATTCTTCACCTCCGTGGCAGACCTTATTAATATCTTTTTTTATTTTTTTTTTGAGGTGAGAATAAATGATGAAGGGGAGGAAATACCTCAATTTTAGAAAATCTACGAAAATTATAAATTACCAATGCATTCTCAAATTTACTAATTTGGAATAATATTAATACTATACAATTTTTAATAGTTGTCTTTTTATGATATTTGTCCTCCCTTGTCCAACAGAGATCCGTTGAACATCCCCAAGCATCACAGATCCTTATCCATAAAAAGCATCTTAAAAGGCGTCATTTAAAGCCATAAAACAAGTGTGTGGTCTACATGTATGCTCTCTTTTTTCTGCTTACCAAAAGATAGTCAAAAGCTCTTGTGCAGTACAAGAATGCTTTGAAAGACCCTCATAAAATACTTAAATGGTTAGAATCTTTAGCTTTTATTCTATGAAAGAAATAGTGCTCTTTATTTTTTAGGCTGTATACTACCCTGGAATGTGTATAACTATACTACAGATAGAAAACGAATAAGGTTATTTCGATATTTATTTCTCACATTACATTTCTAATATAGTCTTTCTTGACTCTTATTAATATTCGTAATACCAGTGGCGTACCTAGCATGGGGGACATTCGGAGTGGTAATTTGTGATGTCACACCTCCGCTCCCCTTCCCTCGAAACGCAAAAAAAAAAAAAAAAAATTCGATTCTATGTAAATATGAAAATTTTACAATTTTCAGACACAACTGTATTTGTGAAAAACAAAACTAAGTGGGATAATATACAAAAGACAAATAAAAACTATGATTTTTTTTATGTAACTTGCCCTAGACGCATGTGTGCATCGAGAGATCAAAAAAAGAAGGGGGTCTGTGAAATTGTCGGCCCCGTAATTACTTTAACACTAGAAAGACGGAGGGGGCCTGTGTGGCCCCTCGCATAGTTTGTTGTTTAATAACTCGGATAATGTCTAACACAACGTAATGTAACTTCCTGACTTTTCATTATATGACACTATTTAAATGCTTGTTTAATCATTTAATCATTCGCCTCATAGTACTGTAAGTATTGATCCTTATACCTAGAAAGACGGGAGGGGCCACAGTGGCCCCTAAGCTTTTTTACAATTAAAAAAATTATTTTTTTCCTTTCTCTTAATTGTTCTAGCATAAAAAAGGCCATTCACTCTAGTTTAACCTGTAACTTCCGCTTTATACAGCTAGTGGATATCCAAATGCTATAAACAGTACCGACTGCTTACCAGCCTAACTGTGGCCATTGCTCTTGGAAAGAAAAACTTATCCAACCTTTTGGCCAGTATAGAGAGAAACACTACAAATAATTGCATACTAAGTTTTCATTTAGTCATGAAAAAAGGTGCATCACGCATGTGTACTCACTCAGGAAGAATTTTTAAAATAATTCACCCCAAAAATGTGTAGGGACCACTCTGGCCTCTTCAGTCTTTCTAGGTATACAGAAAATGTCAGTAGTTCTAGTGTTAAACGTAACTCACACACAGGGAAAGACAATGGGTTTTCAGTTTTTTGGTACTAGGTCTAAGTATGGACAGTATGAACCTAATTCTAAGTATAGTAGTATGTATTAATTCCATGATGTGGAGTGGGAAATATTGGGGTCTGGGCGGTCCCACCCTCTGGAAAATTTTCAAATTAGAAGTCTTAAAAATGCATTTCAGCTTCATATTCATAAACTTGCAATTCCACTTTGGGTGTCACCCCCCATCAGACAAGTCAAACCCGGGGCGGACAGCCCCCCCCCCCTTCCGGCCACCTTAGCGACGTCACTAGTAGTAATACCTTTGCGCTTTACTTAGTGACATTTGACATTGTCATACATTCCTTCTTCAAAGTCGAACTTCGTTTCGCTCATAATGAATTGTATTGGTTCATTGATGCAAAATTTATTCATAATAATAACCTTCATAAGTCAACAGGATAGCAAGGGGGGAGGGGTACAGAACTTCATCTGAGGGAAGACACATTAAAAACTTCCCAAAATGATATAAAGGCAGCATAAAATGTAATGATTTTATGTAGAAATTTAAATATAAATATTTTTAAGGTAGTATTGTAGCTTAGACAAGGGCGACAACCCCCCACTTCCAGGCCAATGACGAACTCCCTCGTCCAAATGCTACACCCCCCCCCCCTCAAGAACGTGGGTAACTTAAGAAATTAAAAAAATCTCTTAAGTTATCCCCAAAAAATTTTAATGCCGAAGGTTATGCCGTGACCCCCTTCCTTTGTGCACACATCTGGCCAATAAGACAGTGAAGGAATTAAATCTATTTACAAAAACTGGAATATGTTTTGAATACGAGAGGGGACTAATTGCCTTTATGGGGGTAATAAAAAGGAACGTTCATATAAATAAGAACATTGCTTTTGCATGTGAAAATATTCACATGCAAAATCACTTCTTGGTTCCACATAATTTTATTTAAATATTGCTAAAACATTGTTTTGGAAAATAAGAAAACAACAGAAGGGCGCCTTTCGAGAGGACGCACCGGGAAAAGTCCCGGTCAAGTCTATGGCCAGTCCGGGCCTGTTTATACACTAATAGCTTGGCGCTTTTCTGATTTCTTCCTACTTCCTCTCAAGGCCTGAATACCACACAGGTCAAGTATGCCTGGGCCTAGGGAACCCAATTTCCTAAGGGTACCCAAATTTTTGAAAAACCTATGCATAGCATAAAAGGATCGTGTATTGTTTAGAAAATAATAATAAAAAAAAAAATCAATGATTAATTAATTTAAAAAAAAACTTCTTATGATGCTTGGTTAGCATTTGTCTCATTTAGATGTTCTGTATCAGTACGAAAGCTTCATTCCTTAAATTTCATCCAAAGTATAAGTTTATTATCATTAATAAACTGACTAGTAAAACGAAGAAGACTGAAAAAAAAAAAAACTGTTTGGTACATGACCAATTTTTTTCTTTTGCATATTTGCGTGAGAGGGGGCGGGCAATATCCCCTTCACCATTTAACTGAGCTATAATATACTTATAAAATGAATATAAAAAAGCAGTTTAAAATTAATTTATAAAATGACTATAAAAAAGCAGTATGGGCGCAAGACATGGGCAAACAGCGACTGCACAAGGCCCCATGATGTAAAAAAAAAAAAAAAAGACTCTGCACTGAGGAGAAGTTAAGCAATATTTTGTGTTGACATAAAGTGATAGAATGGAGAAGGGACTCCAAATTATTGTGGGCCTTGGGCCTCACTTTCACTTAGTCGGCTCATTCAATATAAAAAAATATGTTTTCCTTCATCGGCAAAAACGCACACGGAAGGGAAAAAAAAATTTAAAACCAATATTTTGGATGCCTGGAAAACAATTAAATTAGTTTTTGTTGAAAGAGCGTAAGTCAACGAACAAACTTACGTCTTTTTTCCAAAAGTAATTCAATTTTAGGCACTAAACTCCCCCCAACCCCCCAAAAAATCGTTAGGCATAATAAAAACTCTGAACGGGTTATGATTTCCAATTATACTTTCAAATTGTCCTTTACTTAAAACCACCCTTACTCTGCAGTTTATAATGCTGGTGCATTTCCAGTACCTTCTATTCGTGGATTTATTGTGAATCCTGTAAAAATATTCGTTGTGAAATATTAGTTTCCTTCCGATTAAATCGATGAATCTAATGCTGTTTTTTTTCGGACTGAACAACGATTTTGGAAAAAAAGTAAAAAGTCCGAGTAAAAATACGCACATGCTCTGCACTGTAACGAATTCCGGAAACGTTTCTGGATATATCGGAAACGTTTCCGAAATAGTAGGAACCCTTCATCTAATAGCGAACTCCTCATTATTCAGAAAGCTTTTTGTTATTTCAAGAAATCTAGACGCGGAAGTGATGACGCAACGCTTCGAAACGTATTTCATCTTTCCAACATGGGCGCCAATGAGTCGGAAATAACGAGAACTTATTTTTTTCTTATCTATGGTTGCTGCAGTCAGCAACTCTTTAGCGTTGGATTGCTTGTTATTTCATGTCTAGAGAGTAGTAAAATGTGTCGAAACTAATTTTACGCCTTTGCATTTTGGACTACCCTTGATTTTTTAGACGATGCACGCAGCTATTAAGTTAGTTAACAACCATTTGCTTTCCAGTGCGACTATAATTAGATATAAGTAGTTAATAATTGACAGTTCTGGGACAACGGAGGTGTTGAGGTGTTAACACCTCCGTCGATCCCCTCCACCTCCTCCCGACCTTGGGGTTGACCTTGGGTTGCGCCTGAATCTTGAAGAAGATGACGAGGATATTTTTGGCGCGCTTTTTTTCCCGCATTTTTGGACTTTGTCATTTTTACCGTGAAAGGTTACAGGGGGTATTTTTAGCGCGCTTTTTTTTCCCGCGCTTTTGTACTTCGTTTTAGGGAATGGCAACACTTTGTAGAAGGTAAGTTTTTGGATGGCAACGTCAAAGTTTTTAGTTTTCGGTTGGCAACAATTGTTGCTATGTTTTTACTTTTCGATTTTTACTTTTAAGAACGTTCGTGGCGCCATCTATCGGAACTTTGAATATTTTTTCCGGACTTAGAATATTTCCGCGAATTTAATTATTTTTATTTTACAGAGTGTTGGGAATCGAACACCCAAACTTTGAGTTAGCAAAAACGTATGCTAACCACTATGCTATATTTTCCATTACACTTTCAGTCTTAATGTGAATCTGTACCATGACAACGAATATTACAATTAAATTAATTTTAAAACCATCAGTTAATTCACTCTTTAGTACTAATCATGGCATGTCATTAACTGAATTTCAGTTCATAATTGAAACTATCATCATTATTATTATTTTTCATAATAACAAAGTTTTCACTTAAGTAAAGATTTATTTAAATACAACCCATTCGAGATTTTAGATTTATTTCAATGCTTTGTGGACTTGAAATATATTTTAAACTTTGATTTTCTTTTTCATGCATTTCAAACTTTATCATTTTTATTTTTTCTAACTTGTTCATACATTTTGAACTTTAACGTTTTTCCTGTCATTTAGCACTTTGATTATTTTTTTTCACTATTTTAGCGTTTTTCAATTATTTTCAGTCTTTAACTATTTTCTTAGCCTTTTAGTCTTTAACTAATTTCAAGCATTTCAGACTTAAATTATTTTTTCGTGATTTCGATTTTTTTTTTTAAGTATATTTTAGAGTTTGATCATTTTCTCGCTTGTTTTTACTTTTTCGTTTTTTTTCCGATATTTTTAAACTTAGAAATTTTTCGCAATTAGTGACAGGAATCGAAACCTCAAATTTTTCGAAACGTTATCATGTCTTCAATTTTTGCAATCATGTCAAACTTGCAATCAATTTACTCGTAGTAGTAATTAACACTTATCATTAACAAATTTTCACGGATTTTAAAAAATCAACTTAATTAATTTTTTCCAGTAAGCAAATTGCGCACTCAAGTTACATTCCAACACTGCATATACGCTTCAAGAGTTTCATTGAATTTATCACATTCCATTTAATTAACTCTAATAATTACTTTTTCATTAATACTTAACTTAATCATTTTATCATACATTTATTCCAGTTACAAAATTATGCTTAAAAGTTATTTATTTTTCTTAGCACAAGAGATATTAACATGTTCCTACTAAAATGCTTTTCACTCTAGTTTGAGTTTACTAAAATAGCAACTCATTTACGATTTAGATTCATTTAATCGTCTTTGATTCTTTTTCATTATTATTATTTTACATTATCACATACGTTATTATTTTTATACATTTATCCATTTAATTTTCCAAAATCTACAATCAATTTACTCTTCGTATTAATTAACACTTATCACTATCAAATATTTTCATGAATTTTAAAAATTATCTTCTTAAATAATTTTTTACTGTAACCAAATTTCCCACTCAAGTTATATTTTATCACTACATATGCTTTTCATGAGTTTCATTTAATTTATCGCATTTCATTTAATTAACTCTAATAATTATTTTTTATCATCGATATTTAAGTTAATCATATTTTGATTTCTTTATTTTATTTATTTTTTTTTTCATGCAAACACTCTTGATGGAATAAAATAAAATTTTCAACTTTCATGAATTAAATCCCCTCTGACTATTTTATTTTACTTTACCATACTTTACTATTTTACTTACTACGTTTTACTATTTATCATTCATTACAGCTTTTCCAAAATATTACTTTACAACCAACTAATTTCATTAACAGAATTTTCATTACAATTTATAAATTTCACTTTTATTTAATTATTTTTACCTACGGTAAAATAAAACACATCACATAAAAAAGTTAAGCATCAATGAAGAACCCGAGAAATGTTAAAATTATAAGTCGAGTATCAAAACTTCATGTCAGCAAATTTTAAAAATAGACTTACCGAAAAATAATTTCTACTGAAATTCATTTCAAAACTTGGAATCAATTTACTCTTAGCATTAATAAACACTTATCATTAAGAAATTTTCATGGATTTTAAAAATCAACTTATTTAATTTTTTCCAGTAAGCAAATTTCGCACTCAAGTTACATTTTATCACTACATATGCTTTTCAAGAGTTTTATTGAATTTATCACATTTTATTTAATTATTTTTTGATTAGTATTAAACTTAGTCATTTTATCGCTTAGTATTTAACTTAATCATTTTCTTGCTTGTTTTTACTTTATCGTTTTTTTTCCCGTTATTTTTAAACTTAGAAATTTTTCACAATTAGTAACAGGAATCGAACCCACAAATTTTTCGAAACATTATCAGGTCTACAATTTTCATCCAACTAATTTATTTTAAAAACTTGCAATCAATTTACTCTTAGTAGTAATTAACACTTATCATTAATAAATTTTCACGATTTTAAAAAAATCAACTTATTTAATTTTTTTCCAGTAAGCAAATTTCGCACTCAAGTTACATTTCATCACTTTATATGCTTTTCCAGAGTTTCATTTAATTTATCACATTTTATTTAATCAACTCTATTAATTATTTTTTGATTAGTATTTAACTTAGTCATTTTATCGCATAGTGTTTTACTTTATTATTATTTTTTTTTTCATACAAGCACTCTTGTTAGAATAAAACAAAATTTTCAACATTCATGAATTAGAATCACTTTGACTATTTCATTTTCCCAATAATATTTTACTTTAACAACTAATTTCTTTAACAAAATCGATATCATTTATTTTAGTCTTTATCCTTTTCGAACGATACATTCAAATGGACAGCTATACGTTAAATTAAGAAACTTAATCTAAATTTTGACAAATTAAGTTATAGCTAAATACTGACTAAAATTAAGTACAAAAGACTAACCTTTTTGGGGTGAAATCCCTCAAGTACCAGCTATCGCGAAGTTATTTAAAAACAGTGAATGAAATTGTAATAAGTGGATTGTTAATTATAACTCAATCTCACAAATTACAACTACATGCATGTTTTATTTGAAATCGCTGCATACGGCTGTTTGCCCATCGTCGATTTGCAGAAGGCATGCCGTGAAATCGCAAATCAACGCGGCTGTTGAAAAAAACTACCATAATCCCAAAGAACTTCCCATCGTCCACACACACCGATGCGAATTGAGAAAATGACTTTATCAATATTGCTATCTACCCCTTTACCGATAACAGATAACAAACCCCACGTGCGAGTATTATTCACCACCTGGCCTACGTCTTTCAAGTGATGTCACTGTTTCTGACCAATTAAAATTAGTTCACGTTTCTCAAATATCAAGCACATAGATCGACAATAGCCTGATGTCTGGTTTTCCAAACAAAATTTTAGATTTTAATTCGTAGTTTCGAATTAATTTCTTTTTCATTTCAAACTTATATAAAAAAATTTCCAGCTTGTAAGAATATTTCTTTCAAAAACAGATTTTTGATTCAAAACAGTATTTTTTCAAACTTGTAATATTTTTCTACTTAGAAAATGAAATCAAAAATTTTTGTTTTCTTTAATCATATAAAATGTTTTAAAAAAATAATTTCTCAAACTTGTAATATTTTTCCACTAATTAAAAAAAAAATCAATTTTTTTTTTCAATCATATAAAAATCAATTTTTATTCTTACAACAATAAATTTTGCCGCAAAAATATTGTTTTCAAATCAAAATAATAATAATAATATTTTTGTAACATATTATTTTTTTTTTCTTTTCAATCTTTTTTTTTTCGCAAAACTATTTTTTTTTTTCAAAAATTTTCAAACTTACAAAATAAAATTTTTTCAACTGAATCTTTAAACGAAATGATTTAATTAAATTTAAAACTCAATATCACTTTACTCTTAATATTAATAACCAATAGCACTTAACCATTTACTCTTCGCACTCTAAGTATTAATTAACACACATGCATTATAAATAATAATAATAATGTTTAAGATACTTACAAATCATCTACTCAAGCTTTCAAATATCCATCTAGCATGTTATTGTTCATTCGTGTGAGGGAACTTGTAATAAAACTTTACTCATCAACCGAAATTATAAGCGAAAATATCACATTTTTAGCACTTAATATAATCCTACAATTAACAAATTGGTTTTAACTTTGAATTTTAGAAAAATAAAAACTATTACACACTTAGTAACATATCTATCGATGTATATTATTTCATGACAAATCACAAATAGGTGAGGATCTTTTATCGATCATGTGACCAACTAAGTTAAGAAAGAGCATCCTTATCTCATATGAGAATTTCTAAGTCTTTAATATTTCTCTTTAATGTAAGTGTATTCTTACGTACGAGTTTGTGTATGTGAATATAACTGTGTATTGTTTTCAAACCATTGACATGTTTAAGCTTTACGGTTCTAATTTTGACTTTCCACTTAGCATTAGTCGAAGTCCTTCGCATGTATTAAACTATAGAAATATCACAAAAATTATATTTTCATTCAGTCTTAATTACAAAACCATACAATAACATGAAGACAACACCGATAGTATAAAGCTTACTTACAATAAAGTGCATATAAAAAATATATGTAAGAGTGATTTCAAAGTATAATCCATCAACCATATTCAACATCTCAATAAAAACACAAGTCTCTTTTAAAATGATAAACACAATTTATTCACACACACAGTAAAAGACAATTAAAAAAACTTACATCTTTAAGTAAAACTCTTCAAAACTTTCAAGCGTATTTTTAACATCAATTGCATCAAATAAATCAGACACATGACATTTTAAACATGGACTATCAACATTCAAAGTAACGAAGTCACGAGTCAAGTTTTCCCAATTAACATTAAAAAGAGCCTGTTCGAAAAAAGTGTCGAACTTCCGACCCCTTGTTAATGATTCACATTCATGCACGCTCATGTAAAAAATGAATCCATTTTTACAATCCACACATTCTTTTTTAGAAAGGTAGTTTATGTTGCATATGAGCTCATCAAATAGTCACTTACGTAGAGAATCAGCCAGTTTACCAACTTCTTGTGATGTATATTATGTGCTGATTTTATCACATCGACAATCACAGGGATATTTTTTCTCAATTTCCGGAAGGATGTACTCTTTTAGAGTATAAGTCATAAGTTTGTCTTTGACACTACGTGAGATACAAGGGGACGCGTAGCACAATTTGTCAATCTGGCTTTCCAAAAGTAGAACTCTATCAGGTATCAACTGGAACACTTCTCGTTTCAGTTTGAACAATCTTTGCACACTAACACAGATGTTACCATTCGCACTCGACTCTCCTTTTTTATAACAAAAGCGAAATCACGGTCTTCGATTAATTTTTGATTTATATTTTTACGTAGGTTTGAAATTAGTGATCTCCACACATCTGGTTCTAAGGAAACACCATCCTTAGTTGGTCGAAGAATACCATCTTTCCCACACGTATATCTTCTAATATGCACGCGTGTACGTTTCCGAAAAGTATTCACCTAAAGTGAAAATACAATCACCCAAGTGTATCCACAACATCAGGCTGTGGAGAAGCCTCAGTGTTCATTTTCATGTTCGTTGCATCCCATCTGTTCATCTTCAGGCTTCAAAGTTTCAGAATGATTTTCACCAGCGTTACTCATTCTTAACTCTCATAGGATTAAGAGTCACAATACTAAAACAACTTCCTGTGAACTTAAAAAATAAATCAAACTAGGTTTTAACACTAGCGGGTGAAGAAAAATCCTAAGTACATAGAATGAAATTTCACGACGTCTTTCAAAGCTCAGAATCACTCTGAAAATGATTCTCCAAACATCCACTATAAACCAATGAATATTCACTTTAACCAATGAGAAGTGTAAATAAATCTCCTGCTACTGACGTCATAGAATATCACACGAACTTTTGAGCAGAATTGAGTTGTTTTCCACAGTATTCAGATTTTTAGAAAATGCCAACACTTTGACTTCCAACTTCATCCTGACCTACTACGAGTAATTTTAAGATGGTAGCAGGTTTTCACATCACACCGAATGCCGATGACGGTTTCGCATCTCCTGCAAATTGACATGATCAATTACACGTGATTGAGCATGTCATGCGCGAGATGCGAAACCGTCATCGGCATTCGGCGTGATGTGAAAACCTGCTACCATCTTAAAATTACTCGTAGTAGGTCAGGATGAAGTTGGAAGTCAAAGTGTTGGCATTTTCTAAAAATCTGAATACTGTGGAAAACAACTCAATTCTGCTCAAAAGTTCGTGTGATATTCTATGACGTCAGTAGCAGGAGATTTATTTACACTTCTCATTGGTTAAAGTGAATATTCATTGGTTTATAGTGGATGTTTGGAGAATCATTTTCAGAGTGATTCTGAGCTTTGAAAGACGTCGTGAAATTTCATTCTATGTACTTAGGATTTTTCTTCACCCGCTAGTGTTAAAACCTAGTTTGATTTATTTTTTAAGTTCACAGGAAGTTGTTTTAGTATTGTGACTCTTAATCCTATGAGAGTTAAGAATGAGTAACGCTGGTGAAAATCATTCTGAAACTTTGAAGCCTGAAGATGAACAGATGGGATGCAACGAACATGAAAATGAACACTGAGGCTTCTCCACAGCCTGATGATACGATACACTTGGGTGATTGTATTTTCACTTTAGGTGAATACTTTTCGGAAACGTACACGCGTGCATATTAGAAGATATACGTGTGGGAAAGATGGTATTCTTCGACTAACTAAGGATGGTGTTTCCTTAGAACCAGATGTGTGGAGATCACTAATTTCAAGCCTACGTAAAAATATAAATCAAAAATTAATCGAAGACCGTGATTTCGCTTTTGTTATAAAAAAGGAGAGTCGAGTGCGAATGGTAACATCTGTGTTAGTGTGCAAAGATTGTTCAAACTGAAACGAGAAGTGTTCCAGTTGATACCTGATAGAGTTCTACTTTTGGAAAGCCAGATTGACAAATTGTGCTACGCGTCCCCTTGTATCTCACGTAGTGTCAAAGACAAACTTATGACTTATACTCTAAAAGAGTACATCCTTCCGGAAATTGAGAAAAAATATCCCTGTGATTGTCGATGTGATAAAATCAGCACATATACATCACAAGAAGTTGGTAAACTGGCTGATTCTCTACGTAAGTGACTATTTGATGAGCTCATATGCAACATAAACTACCTTTCTAAAAAAGAATGTGTGGATTGTAAAAATGGATTCATTTTTTACATGAGCGTGCATGAATGTGAATCATTAACAAGGGGTCGGAAGTTCGACACTTTTTTCGAACAGGCTCTTTTTAATGTTAATTGGGAAAACTTGACTCGTGACTTCGTTACTTTGAATGTTGATAGTCCATGTTTAAAATGTCATGTGTCTGATTTATTTGATGCAATTGATGTTAAAAATACGCTTGAAAGTTTTGAAGAGTTTTACTTAAAGATGTAAGTTTTTTTAATTGTCTTTTACTGTGTGTGTGAATAAATTGTGTTTATCATTTTAAAAGAGACTTGTGTTTTTATTGAGATGTTGAATATGGTTGATGGATTATACTTTGAAATCACTCTTACATATATTTTTTATATGCACTTTATTGTAAGTAATCTTTATACTATCGGTGTTGTCTTCATGTTATTGTATGGTTTTGTAATTAAGACTGAATGAAAATATAATTTTTGTGATATTTCTATAGTTAAATACATGCGAAGGACTTCGACTAATGCTAAGTGGAAAGTCAAAATTAGAACCGTAAAGCTTAAACATGTCAATGGTTTGAAAACAATACACAGTTATATTCACATACACAAACTCGTACGTATGAATACACTTACATTAAAGAGAAATATTAAAGACTTATAAATTCTCATATGAGATAAGGATGCTCTTTCTTAACTTAGTTGGTCACATGATCGATAAAAGATCCTCACCTATTTGTGATTTGTCATGAAATAATATACATCGATAGATATGTTACTAAGTGTGTAATAGTTTTTATTTTTCTTAAATTCAAAGTTAAAACCAATTTGTTAATTGTAGGATTATATTAAGTGCTAAAAATGTGATATTTTCGCTTATAATTTCGGTTGATGAGTAAAGTTTTATTACAAGTTCCCTCACACGAATGAACAATAACATGCTAGATGGATATTTGAAAGCTTGAGTAGATGATTTGTAAGTATCTTAAACATTATTATTATTATTTATAATGCATGTGTGTTAATTAATACTTAGAGTGCGAAGAGTAAATGGTTAAGTGCTATTGGTTATTAATACTAAGAGTAAAGTGATATTGAGTTTTAAATTTAATTAAATCATTTCGTTTAAAGATTCAGTTGAAAAAATTTTATTTTGTAAGTTTGAAAATTTTTGAAAAAAAAAATAGTTTTGCGAAAAAAAAAAGATTGAAAAGAAAAAAAAATAATATGTTACAAAAATATTATTATTATTATTTTGATTTGAAAAAAATATTTTTGCGGCAAAATTTATTGTTGTAAGAATAAAAATTGATTTTTATATGATTGAAAAAAAAAATTGATTTTTTTTTTAATTAGTGGAAAAATATTACAAGTTTGAGAAATTATTTTTTAAAAACATTTTATATGATTAAAGAAAACAAAAATTTTTGATTTCATTTTCTAAGTAGAAAAATATTACAAGTTTGAAAAAATACTGTTTTGAATCAAAAATCTGTTTTTGAAAGAAATATTCTTACAAGCTGGAAATTTTTTTATATAAGTTTGAAATGAAAAAGAAATTAATTCGAAACTACGAATTAAAATCTAAAATTTTGTTTGGAAAACCAGACATCAGGCTATTGTCGATCTATGTGCTTGATATTTGAGAAACGTGAACTAATTTTAATTGGTCAGAAACAGTGACATCACTTGAAAGACGTAGGCCAGGTGGTGAATAATACTCGCACGTGGGGTTTGTTATCTGTTATCGGTAAAGGGGTAGATAGCAATATTGATAAAGTCATTTTCTCAATTCGCATCGGTGTGTGTGGACGATGGGAAGTTCTTTGGGATTATGGTAGTTTTTTTCAACAGCCGCGTTGATTTGCGATTTCACGGCATGCCTTCTGCAAATCGACGATGGGCAAACAGCCGTATGCAGCGATTTCAAATAAAACATGCATGTAGTTGTAATTTGTGAGATTGAGTTATAATTAACAATCCACTTATTACAATTTCATTCACTGTTTTTAAATAACTTCGCGATAGCTGGTACTTGAGGGATTTCACCCCAAAAAGGTTAGTCTTTTGTACTTAATTTTAGTCAGTATTTAGCTATAACTTAATTTGTCAAAATTTAGATTAAGTTTCTTAATTTAACGTATAGCTGTCCATTTGAATGTATCGTTCGAAAAGGATAAAGACTAAAATAAATGATATCGATTTTGTTAAAGAAATTAGTTGTTAAAGTAAAATATTATTGGGAAAATGAAATAGTCAAAGTGATTCTAATTCATGAATGTTGAAAATTTTGTTTTATTCTAACAAGAGTGCTTGTATGAAAAAAAAATAATAATAATAAAGTAAAACACTATGCGATAAAATGACTAAGTTAAATACTAATCAAAAAATAATTAATAGAGTTGATTAAATAAAATGTGATAAATTAAATGAAACTCTGGAAAAGCATATAAAGTGATGAAATGTAACTTGAGTGCGAAATTTGCTTACTGGAAAAAAATTAAATAAGTTGATTTT